>NC_143167.1:2488400-2643300 GCF_047325235.1 Durio zibethinus
GACAAAAACTGGAGAGCAAAAGTAAGGATGATTACTTTTAGACTTCTGATACAAATATTAAGCTGCGGAAAAAAGGAAAAGAACCAAGTATAGTGTTGACTAAAATATATTTTATACAATGTCAGGAGAAAACTAATAAAGAAATAAACGCATATTGAGCAACCTTGATATGCTAAACACATACATTAATTTCTCACACATTTGTGTACATATTGGTTTCTAACATAAATAACGAACATGTTCAGATAACTGATCTTGGTATGGCCAAACGTTTAAGAGCTGATGGACTTCCCAGCTGTTCCAGTTCTCCACCAAGAATGCAGGGAACCTTTGGCTATTTTGCCCCGGAATATGCAATTGTTGGAAAAGCCTCACTTATGTCAGATGTTTTCAGTTTTGGTGTAGTTCTTCTGGAACTGATCACTGGTCGTCAACCCATCCATAAATCAAACAATAAACAAGAAAGTCTTGTTATATGGGTGAAGTAGCTTGTTTCATGTTACTTCTTTAAGCAGCAGTTACTTTTTTCTCCTTTTTCATGCAGTGCTAAAATATCCGGATGTTGGTTGATGTGATGCTTAAAACATTTCTCTAAACTTTGTCCCATTCAGGCTACCCCTCGCTTACAGGATAGTAAGCGAGTGACCTCAGAGTTACCTGATCCACGTTTAAAAGGGAATTTCCCCGATGAAGAGATGCAGATAATGGCTTACCTAGCAAAGGAGTGCTTGCTGTTGGACCCTGATGCTCGACCAACAATGAGTGAGGTTGTGCAAATCCTCTCAACTATTGCTCCAGATAAATCTAAAAGAAGAAATATTCCTGTAAATTTTTTCCAGGTAATGTTCTTAAATCCGTTTAGAAGTTAATGCTTGAGAATTTTTTGCTTTTGCTCTATGATTTTCAGATAACAGTTTCGAGACTCAAGTAGTAAAGTTGAATAATGGTCTGTAGTACCATTCAATGAAAACTACTGGTCTCATTCATTATAATCAAGAGGAATACACCAAATAATATGATAGTTGCTATGTCTGCTGACTTTTTAAATTAACCCAATAATGTTGCCTGTTTTGTTAACTGTTTAGATGTCATCCACCTGTAATATGAAGAATGAAGCTCTTGTAGAAAGACATCAAAGTGTAATTGAGGCTTTATATGACACAGAAGAGCACATGCCAACTACGTCTGTTGAGTCAGCGGAGAGCTCACTGCCATTAGGTATGGAAGGTATTGGAATCATCGGCAAACAAATAGGTACCCTTTCTGCTGAGTGTATGGAGAGGCTGGTTCTTTTGAGTTCCAACGCTAGGAGTTGGCGTGTCCCTGATGATGAAGCAGTAGACTTAACAGAGCCTCGGTTTGAATCGTTCCACATGGCAAATGTCAAGTCCCCGTGAGAAGAACTATCCCTACTGACAGAATTGACATATTTTGCACACAAGTTTGCTTTTTGGTTTCGATCTGCTGTGTATTCTAAGAAAGGACGAGTAGGGTTTTGAGAAAATATCCATTTGATTTTTTATTTGTTGGGAGGTTATTTTGAAGAATAGGCCACACACAGGTTGTGTCAGTGCTAGGTCATAGTTTGTGCTTGATTTCTTTTCGTGACTATGTACAGAAAATTATACAAAAATGAAAATTCGTATCAACTGAAGTACGTAGATACAAAGATTCGCATCTAACTTGTGAGATATTGTTCGTTTTAACTCGAAGGTCTCACGATTTTATCCTATAAAAAATATCTTATAAGTTGAGATTAAATCTTTACATATATATTATTCTTTATTCACCCATCATCTTGATGTGAGATTGGGGGCGTTACAATCTTTCCACCTTTAATGCTTGACGTTTTTGTCAAATCGAGTCCAGTCGAGTTCATCCACAGGATCAAGATCACACCAGACTATCGTGTAGCATTTAGTGATTCTCATGGTTTCATCGTGTAGCACTTAGTCACTCCCATGACTACGGATTGGTGACCGCTCTGATATCATTTGTGGAGATCTGCACTCAACCTATTAGGTATTATCCGTTTTGATCCGAAAGTCTCATGGTTTTGTCCCACAAAAATTACCTCACAAGTTGAGATTAAATCTCTACATATACATCATTTTTTATCCACACATCATCCTAATATGAGATTGAAGATATTACAGTAGATGATAGACGCACCGATCTTTTTTAGCATGAATCTAATAGCCAATGCACACAAAAGCAGTTGATGACTAGACTTGCAACATATGCTCTAATTGGACATGCAGGAGAATCAGTTCTACTTCAGGTAGCTGTCATATTTCTCCATCATCTGAGCTTTAACCAGATGAGTTGGCATCAAACATCATGATGTTTAAGGTCATTTAAACTCATTCTCATCTGGAATATCCAATGCAGTAGGTTTATACGGTAATGATCTTCCTCATTTTCATCCTTTCCAACTGCTGTAGGTTTCAGACGTTTGGCAAGTCTAACAGCAGTTAGAGTAACATTGTTCATGTGTTAGTTGGGTATCTATTTTGGCAGACCCGGAATCTCCCCTTGAACGGTAGTTGGTATAGGACTTCGAGAAAAGAAGATAAAGGTTCATCAATACATATAATAACCTCACAAATTTAAGCCTTCTTTCCAAGGTCTTAAAACCACCGTCAACGTTCCAAAGTCAGCGATGGATCCACCTCCACCATCAACTGCACCGCTGCTAGCTCCGATGCCTCCGGATCAAGGGTTTTTGGAATCATGGTAAGCTGTTTCCCCTAGTATTGCATGTTACTTCTGCTCGAAGAAACAAACATGGTAAAATTTGACGTATTCTTTCCTCATTTTTTTGCAGTTTGTGGTTTCTGTGCTGCTGTGGTATATTTAGAAGTTGCTTCCCTCCACTCTTTGAGCCCGGGCCACCTCCTCCTTAGAGATGCAATTGTTCAAGGATTAGAAAAAGAACAGATCGAAGTTTCCCCATCTGTTTTGCCTATATTTTTAGCAAGTTTGACGTGACTTTTAAGCGTCCTTGATTTCTTTTTTTTTTTTTCTTTTTAATTGTGCATTTTTAAGGATTGGAACTTGTTGGAAATGATTCTTCTTGTTTTCATTCTTCATTCTTATGTATCTGCTGATGTTAAAGTTGCAAAATGAAAGAATTTTAGCTTCTCATTCTTATGCCTTGAATAATAATGGAGTTGGAAACTTGAACAATAGACTTTGATTCAAGCATATCAACTAAGAAAAACCTAGTTGCCATGATTCTACGCATCAACACAACTGAATCAACATGCAAGAATTGCCTTTGATAATATAATATTAGTATTTATGTATAATTATACATATAATAATTAAAATTGATCATTTACAACATATAAAATTATTCTTAATCTATATATATTAATAAGTTTTTTTATATAAATTCAATATTTAAATTAATTAGTACATACAATTACCAACATTTAACAAATTTAAGATTTAAATCTAAATATATATAATTTTTCATTTTATCTGATTCCACATTTTTTGTAAAAAAAAAAAAAAAATCTCTAAATTTTTAATAATCATTTCCAAATGTTAGATTTTAAATACAAAAAGTTATTAATCATTGAATTGGTTGGATTAAGATTTAGGGCTTTTTTTTCTTTTTTTTAAAAGAAATTTTTTCTTTTATTTATCACATAATTATGTACTTAAAATTGTAAACCTACATGATTAAAATAAATAAAAGTAAAAACAATTATAGAAGCAAGATTTATTAAAAAAATTAAAAAAAAAAAAAAGCACAATAACAAAACTTGGATTGTCTTGTGCTCAAATGACTTGCTCTGGTTATCAATGTTAATATAAATCCTCTAATGGGACCGTCAACATAACAATCAATTAAATCGCTAAGACTCTAACTATGATTCTCTTTTCTCTTTTTCTTTCCAACCAAGCAAAGGCCAATGTAAGGGTAATTGCGTCATTAAAGTTAGGTACTCAAATATCACCCCCACCGACACCGTTTTAAAGGAGCAATAGTGCGAGGAGTATTGGGTTTCCCCTTCAAAACGCAGCGTCTTGACCTGGCAGCAGGTACAATAAAACCTGGAGCAACTTGAAAATGGAGCAGAGTTGCGACTGAAACTAAAACAGTGGAGGAGAAACAGGACGAAGAAAAAGCATGGCCGCAAAACCTGGTTCAGTTCCGACAACGTATCCCCCGAATCCGGGCCCAAAAACTCGCCCACCTATTTTCAAAGACAACGATCTGGATTGGGTCCGACCTGATGGCCGCGGCTTTCACCAGTGCCGACCTGCATGTAAGCTCCTTTTTTTTTTTTTTAATTTTTAAACCTTTCTGTTCTTTATCTTTTTTTAGCTTTTATTTTCTGGGTTTTTTCTTTTTGGGTTTAATGTTATCATGGTTATAGCTAGCGGGTTTTGATTTTACTTTTTGATCATGTTTTGCATGTGGTATTTGTTGCCAATAAAGTTGAAAACTTTGGAGTTTTTTTTTTTTTTTCTTTTTCAAATGTGTTGATAAGCTGTCTCTTGACTCTTTGATAATCATCCTTAAAAAAAGATTGCTTTATTCTTTTGTGTGTGTGTGTCTCTCTCTCTCTGTTTGTTATTGTGATTCATTCCCTGGGGTATGCTCAAGTTTTTCCGTTTGAATTAGTATAGGGTTAAAAGGCTTGTCTTTGTTCTTATTCTCTGTTTAGTTATGCTTCAGCTGCGTGTTCTTTTGGAAATAGTCAAGTGTTCTCCATTGCTCTTTAGAAGAAGGTTTTTGCAATGAGAAGTTAAGTGGTTTTGCTTCTTCATGTTTTGTTATGGCTTGTGCCAGTCTGCTCTATCTTGAATATTCATGCTTATGATAAAAGAGACTATAAAGTTTCCATAGTTGTTCGGTTGTCATTCATGGTATCATCAATTGCTATTACTACCATGATACACTGATTTTCTTATAGTTTTTAGGCATCTAGAAGCTAAGAAAGATGGATTCTTATAAAAGATATATGGCCCATTCTTCATATCATAACCTTTTTCACATTGATATTTTTGTTGGATTGTGATGTGCTGAATTGAAAGGAATCCTCAAGTGTGGTGATTTGCAGTTTTCAGGACAGGTGCAGTTAATTCTGCTTCTGGATCTGCTTATGCGGAGTTTGGAAATACCAAGGTTATTGTGTCTGTGTGAGTATATCATCTGTGTTAAAATTGTCATATTCTTCTTGATATCCTTTTTTGGGATTTTACAACCCTATGCTTTCATTAGTGAAATTTTTTTCAAATACTGATAAATTTTCCTCTGATTATTCTACATGTTATTGGTGTTAACAATTTAGATTTGGGCCAAGAGAAAGTAAGAAAGCGATGATGTACAGTGATACTGGGCGGTTAAATTGTAATGTCAGCTATACAACATTTGCCACTCCAGTTCGAGGACAGGTATGTGAGATGATCAGAAGTGTGAATTTTTTTGAGGTGCTATTAGATTATATACAAAACATATTTGATCTAATCCTTTTATCTCCTTTTTAATTCTTTTCTCCAATTTAATTGATTCTATTTCTTGATCTCATTTTCCTTAGGGTTCAGACCACAAAGAGTTTTCATCAATGCTTCATAAATCTTTGGAAGGTGCAATAATGTTGGAAACGTTCCCCAAGACCACCGTGGATGTTTTTGCCTTAGTCTTGGAATCTGGGGGCAGTAAGTCTTCTTATTGATAGGGGTGTAAACGAACTGAACATGAATGAAAATGGCTATGTTCATGATCTTCCCATTTAATTAACAAACCAGGAAATGTTGTCCGTGATCGTTTGTTAAGTTTAATAAACGAATATAAACGAAAAGAAATTGAATGCGTTCACGAATTATTCATTGAACACTCTATTAGTTTTCACAATTGAACCAAACATGAATGAACTTTGTTATGTTTGTGATCTGTTCGTTTAAGAAACGAATCTTAAAATGTTGTTTGTGATTGTTTGTTAAGCTTAAAAAACGAATATAAGTGAACAAAAACATAATATGTTTACGAATTGTTCATCAAAGGTTCTAATTGTTTACACTCCTACTTATTGATATGTAGTAATCAAGTTGGCCTGTTATTTGTTCTGGTACGGATTCTTTTTTCAGTGCCTTTTCTTTTCTGCCTTTATGCTGGGGTGTGGCTAGTGGTTCATAGAAACAAATATAGACATTGGCAAGAATAATTTGCTCAAGCTTTTTTCCATCCTTGGTGTAAATGAGGATCCACTAGCATAACTGATGATGTTCTGTTTTTTATGCCATGTGAATTAGTTTATCAATATGTTTTATCCACTCTCTGCTTTAAGTTTCTTGGTAAAATTTCTCAAATTTCTTACATTTCTTAACCTGTGTATTCTTTAGATCCTTCTTGTGGTCTCTCTCATAAGTTCGGTTCTTGGTTTATTGCAATTAGTTATGTTCAACTTTCAAATCATGGTCATTTTAGTGAATAACTTATCATAGATATGTCATAATACTGTAGATGATTTTAGAGTGTCAAAAGTTTCATCTTTTTAGTCCTGATGAAAATTTTTATGGGCAATGGATATGCCCTAAACAAGATATTGCCATTTTTTTATAAGCTTCATAACATTGGTTGCAGGTGATCTTCCTGTAGTCATATCATGTGCTAGTCTTGCCCTTGCAGATGCAGGGATCATGATGTATGACCTTGTTGCTGCAGTTTCTGTGGTAAGTTTCATTTTGCATGTTTTACACTTGAGCATCAAGCATTATGATCATTACTCACTTCACTTTGCTTCAGCAGGGTGGCTGTTTTGTTGTGCACTTGACTCGCTATCTGAACTAGTAAATATTACAACCATGGTATTATTGATGCTGTGCTAGTGTCAATATATCAGTTACATGCCAACGAATTTGGTCTTGTACTTAATGTCGTAGGTGGTAGAAATTCTGTAACAAGGAAAGTGGGATTGATAATGAATTACTACAAATTGGAAAATTTTAACAACAGCATCAATAGTCAGAAGCTTGTCCTTTTCTGCATGAACATGATGCCATTCTCCACACCCATTATAGAATGGATATGTCCTTTTTAACCTTGAAGACTGATGTAGACCACTTAGTGATTTCCACTGTAAAGAACTTCTCTTTCCGTATATGTTTCTCTATTTTACTTGCTGCACTGATGCATAATTTTGGTTGCTAGTCCTGTCTAGGGAAAAACCTTGTGATTGATCCTATTCTTGAAGAGGAAAGCTACCAAGATGGAAGTTTAATGCTTACATGTATGCCTTCTCGTTATGAGGTCACGCAACTAACATTTACAGGAGAATGGTCAACCCCAGATATTAATGAGGTAATATAATACATATTCTTTCTTTTGACTTGCATGTTAGCTCCTTCAAGATGTTATGAAAATTTGGGCAACTGACTCCTGCAAAGCAAAATGCTATCATTATGGGGCTAACAATTCTAATATTGCTTCTATGTACAGGCAATGCAGCTTTGCCTTGATGCTTGCGATAAGCTTGGTAAAGTCATGAGGTCATGCTTGAAGGAAGCCGCATCCGCTTCACAAGAGTAGAAAGAAGATGAGCATCTTAATTTTGTTTTCACAGTACAATCTTTCTTTCCCTTTCTTTTCGACCTTTTCTTTGGTAACTTATGCAGACTTTATGAGAACATGATAATTAAGTTTAGTTCGCTTCATTTCAAATGTTGTTTATATTTATTCCTAATTCCACTAAGAATCTATTATATGAGGAGTAGTTTTAAGCGGCAGGCATGTCCTAAATTGGATTTCTCTCTGACATTGTAAATACATACCGTAGTTGCTATTCTGTAAAGGGAGATGCTGACAAACCATCAATCCTCAGGTTTTTCTCTTGTAAGACAATGTAAGTGGAATGCAGAACCTCCCCACTCCTATATGATTAAATGTTGATCTCTCTTAATGGTTGTGGGGTTCGTTTTGTTTTGTTTTGTTTGGGCCAAATACACTGAAGGCCCTGGCAGCTGGTCATACCATCAGCAAATACTTCAGACTGCTGAGCTGATAGTGAATGCTGTTTATCCCACCATCTGGTGCTTCAGCCCAGGTTCAGGCCTAGCAGGATAGAACATAGATTGCTGTGAGTAGTCATTTTCCTTGCAGGTGGTTGGGGTGGAACTAAATCAATGGCCATGTATCCTTGAAAGCTTGGATGAACGAAATCTTATGCCCCATAAAAAGATCAAAATTCTAACTACAGCCTTATACTATATATAACCAGTCGGGCACATATGGGGGGACATGAAAATCAATAATGGCAAGTCTAACCAATCTGCAGGTATATCATGTCCCCGGTGATAAGTTTACCACAAATTAACAATCCATTTCGTGCTATTAAAAAAGAAATGTAACAGCAACTTGTGAAACTGTCATAACTACAAGAAATGTTAAAAATGTATAACCATGCGACTGGATATACATTTGAAGTGACTAAAGAAAATCATATAATAGAATTGGTACGTTATTTATCTATCGAAGAAGTGTGGGTCATGCATTTTTGATCCATGCATAGCATTTAAAGATCTGTGTGGCCCCCATAATGTGGAGCTATTTAGTTAAATCAAGCTTACAAAATATGAATGTCCATGATTTAATTTCTAGGAGCTGGGCTCTTCCCTGCTTCTGTACCATCATAGAACATTGAGCTGCCCTCATCCTGCCAGTTAAATCATCAGTTTTGAAAAAATATATATTACATACAATAAACTTTAATTATGAGTACACGTTGTGGCTATTTTTTTTTTTATTTTAGTACTAATTTTTATATTTATATTGATCTCCTAGTATTGTTTCTTTTCATATATCCGGTTTGATTCCATGAATGAATCATAAAAAAAAAAAAAAAAAAAGTCCTCTCAGTTCTCTTTATTCTTTTCATCCCTAATTAAACATGAACTAGTTAATATATATAATATTTTTTCTCATAATACGTTTAAAGATAGTTTGAAATTTTGTTTGAACTTCTGTTCTCAAACGATATACATTCTCTCGTGTATTCGGTATTTGTTATTAATTAAGATTATAGTTTAATGAAAATTTGATGTAAGGATGCAAGATATTCTATGAAAATCAAGCTGGTAAGGGGTGAAATCTCGCTGGCTTGTCGGATTAGATCTAATAAAGTAGTAGTTAGTATCAATTAACTTTGCCATGTAATCCTCATGATTTGACTAAAAAAAAATGTGGTTGGTGAGCGTAAGCTGGCAGTGTGAACTGATTGAAATTGCAAGACTTTAGAGGAACAAAGGAGAAGAAAAAAGTTGTTTGAAATTTATGGAGATTGGAAAATGTCTGCACCGTCACAAACAGAGTGAAGGACAGGAAGACAGGGTCAAGCTGGTGACCAAACCCTTTTTACAAGCAATGTTAACCTGTGACTTCAATGGTGACTTGTTCTTTCTTCTGCTTCATTCAATTTCGCAAGATGATGTGGGGTCAGCTTATCCAAAAAAAATTAGTAGTTAATGAAAAAAGAAAGAATAAAATAAGATGGCAAACAAGAATGAAAGGGATAAATTGAAATGGCGGTTCATACTTCATTGTCAGGTTCATAATAAAGTAAGTCGTATCAGAAAAAACTGTCTTTATTTTACTTAGAAACTTAATAGGATTTAGAAATATTGTTCTCTTAAGATAATCATAAAATTTAATTTCAATGAATTTTTTTCATCATTCGACAATTAATATATTATAAATTAGTTCACGTCATTAATATTTTAATTATCAGACACACATAATTTGATTTAAATGTCAAAATAAATTTCAAAATTTTAATTCTAACATTTTTTTTTAATAATTTGATATGTTGATCAATTCAAACTCCAATTAATTGGCGCCAACAATTGTAATACTTTTCTACGCATTACAAAAGACAAAAGAACCTTCCTTAGATTACATGGTGATTGGATATTCTGAAAATTATATGTACTGCCAAATAACAACAAATCTAGTAATTGCCACTTGGGAGTAGATTTTAATTTAAGCCTGGAATTCAAATCCTGTGAATGGAAGGAAAAATTTGTCAAAGTGAAAAAGAAAGGTTCATGTACCGAAAAACAAATCTTATGCAGCAAGGATTGAGAAGTTAATTTGCCGTACTACTTATCGTGATGCCAGTTCTTAAAGGTTAAAAGGTGAAAGGGGCCACCTATAAAGCCATGCCGAAAGTCAATTCGGTTGGGCTAAGAAATCCTTTTTTACTCTTCCCTTTCTATTGTTAGATTTCTTCCACCTATTGGTTTTTTATCACATTATCGTCATGCGATGAGTTCATCATCAAATGGCATTTCAGTAATATTTTTTAAGATTTCATTTAATTCATATTATATTATTTATTATTTTTAATACAAATAACAAAAAAATCATAAATTTAAATTTTAATTCAATTTTATTTATACATAAATAACATTTAACAGATTTAAATTTTAAAATTTTTTATTTTTAAATTATGATTTTTATATAAAAATATGAAAAAAAAAAAAAAAAAACCCTAACTGGATACTCATTTTTCAATGACATGGAATGTTTTTTTTTTTTTTTTCTCGACTAGAAGTAGAAGTGGAACATTTTAATTACAAGTTAATAAATGTAGAACAATTCATGGCAAGTGGGAAAGTTTTCCAGTGTTCAATTTCAACCATTAATTAATATATTTCACGTGAGTGATGATTACATTTTAAATTTTATTGCTAATATTTAAGAGTTAATAAATTATTGGAAAGTATTAGTTTGACCTTTTTCTTAATCAAATAAAAGTTGAGATGATAGAATAATTAATTTATATTTCTTTTGTCTTAAAATGTTGTCTTATATTAATTTTCATAGAATTTAAAAGAAAATTAATTTCAATGTATTTAATATTAAAATTTAATTTTTGAATGAAATTAAAATCTCATGTTAAAAGTTAAAAAAATAATAAAATATAATTTTAAAATATAAAAAATAAAAGTTTTAGATGTCTCAAAAAAATAAAACATAACTTTAAGACATTTTAAAATAAAGAAATAACTAGGCAAAAAGAATAATTTTTGTTAATTATTATAATAGAAACATTTGAAAAGAAATCTTGCCTCGATACAAATCATTATTAAACTAAAGAAAAACTACTGTAGTACTTAAAAAAAAGGCTTTACTTTGAAATTAATTCATCAAAAAGAGATTTATTGTCGGAATGAAAAATATTTTTTATTATTTGGACACAAAATTTTTTATGGAAATTGATATATAAGTCAACAAAATTATATTTATTGTAGCTTTATTTCTCTTATTTGTTTCGTAGTATATTAATATTTTGAAATTTTGAATAAAATCTTCTTTTACCCAAAAAAATAAAATTTTGAATTTTCCAATAATTTTCTCAAAAACTTGGCAAAAAAAATTGTCAGGAAAAAAAAATTCTATTACTAAGATCTTCCAGTTTAAACTTACCATACAGCACTGGACAGACACGTGTCAAGAATCCATAGGCATGCGAATCTAACGTGGTCAACTCCTCGGATTTAAAATAAATAAATAAATATAATAAAAAAACATAATAATATAATAAATTAAATAGACGTTAACAGAACCCTCTTCTCCTTATTTTGTGATTCTTTTTTTGTTATAGCATCTTTGGACAAACTCATATGGTTCTGTCTCTCTGACTTTTTATTCCTATTAATAATTTGATTATTAAAAAATTCAGCAAAGTAAAACAATTTCTATTGTTTTTATCTTTTTCTTTCAATGTTTGGCAATAAAAAATGCAGGGTTTTACCGGATAGAAACTCTTCCTGTCACTTTCTCGAAATTTTTTGGTTTTTGAGTTACTTAAACTTGTTAATATAGAAACTCCATAAATTATAGGCGAGCATAAGGAGAAGGGTATCTCTTCATTGCTCTAACTATGGAAAGTGTTGTTTAAACTTTCCATCTCCGGATTCTTTTCAATTATTTTAAATGATTTTTATGAAAATAATAATAAAAAAAAAAAGAATTCTTGGCGTACTCTTTTCATTTCTTAGAGATCATCACCATCATCATCATCATCAGATCAGTTGGAAACTGAATTTCAGGATTTGACATGGTTTTGCCTTGTGCTTGTAAGCTCTTTCTTACTGTTTCTCTAGTCTTCTGGTAGCAACTGGAAGTGCTATTCCCTGTATGTTGCTAAGACTTCCTTTAAAATCAATAAATCAAGAAAATAATAGCCATGGTTTGATTTGTTGTCATGCTCAATGTATTATCTTCCATTTTTCCGTTAGAATCTTGCTGACCAATTTTCTAAATGGTGTGACTTTTAAGCCAAGGAAGGGTATCAAAATTTTAATTTTGGGTGTTTGATTTTGATTTGATACATACGGATAGTTATACAGATGGTTTATGGCTATTTGATATAATTTCCTGCTTCAACTCGTACTGACAATATGGAAAACTAGATATTTTTCTATGGCGGTCTGAAAGGAGCCCATTATGAAGACTTAAAGAAATTGGTCACATGTTTTGGCCAGCTCTTTTGGCCTAAAAAGGGGGAGGATTGTCTTTATAGCTGCTTCATGTTCAAGTTGAGTTATCTTTTATGCCATCGGTCACATTATTCCTGGTTCAAGAAGCCATTAAAGGGCCTTTTCTTCTCTTGTGGCTTTGAGCTCTTGCGACTTGCCTAGTCAACTTTAGTTGAATCACGACCTGATATATGTAAAGTGTTTGCTTTCAGCCGGCCATGTTTTAAACAGCTTTGCCTTTCTCTCTTGTCCATTTACAGATCAAATCTAACAACTGAAACGTCGGCAACAACATTGGAAGAAAAGCTATGGGGTTTGGTAATTCAAGATCTGTAAGGTTTGTTCCATTTTTGTTCTATAATGTCTCTATTAAGATTTCTTCTATGATTTCAATTTTATATATCATACTCACATTAGCTTTGCTTTTACATAAGTTAATAGTTCAAACCAGAAATGAAACAATCATTGATTATTGGCTTCATTTATATTTTCAGATTTCAAGATGATCTTAAATTAGCAAAGCTCCCCACAATTAATGGAGAAGGTATGATAAAGCTGAAATACAATATTGATGGAACGCAAATATCAGAGTCTAGCACCAAAAGGGCTGAGAAGGAGTTACCTAGTAGTGGGACAGGAAAATCCTTAAAAACTAAAGTACTGTACAGAGTTTTCTCAGAAGACTTTGAGAGAGTGAAGAAGAAGATTTTGGATCCTCGAGGACCAATTATTCGCCGATGGAACAAGATTTTTCTAGTAGCATGCTTAGTTTCATTGTTTGTGGATCCTCTGTTCTTTTTTTTGCCAGTAGTTTGGGATGAAGTCTGCATTGATATTGGAATACCACTTGAAGTTATCCTCACTATGGTTAGATCATTGGCTGATGCCTTCTATATAATTCAGATATTCATTCGATTTCGGACAGCTTACATTGCTCCTCCTTCTCGTGTATTTGGAAGAGGAGAGCTTGTTATAGATTCCAGGAAGATTGCTTCCAGGTACCTTCAGAAGAGTTTCTGGATTGATTTAATTGCTGCCCTCCCCCTGCCTCAGGTATATCATGATGAAAGTGATAGGTGGTCTTTGCATAGTATTTGTTAATGTGTAAATTCAAGGCATTAATTTGTTTCATTTTATTCCAGGTTTTGATTTGGATCATCATTCCCAATCTTAAAGGTTCAACAATGACAAACACCAAAAACGTGCTTCGGTTCATAATTATTTTTCAGTACCTTCCGAGACTTTTTCTTATATTTCCACTCTCATCACAAATTGTCGAGGCCACCGGTGTTGTGACAGAAACAGCATGGGCAGGCGCTGCTTATAACCTGATGCTCTACATGCTGGCAAGCCATGTAAGTGACTATGAAACCTATTGTTAACATGCGTCTTAAGATCAACTGTGATTCTGCAACTATTTATGAACAATATTTAGTGTGGAAAATGAGAAAAACAAAGAACAGCAAAAAATTCGTTCACTGTTATCAATTCCTAATGTTTATGTTCTTATTATTGCTTATTTGTATTTTTTTCTTAAAAAGGTTTTAGGAGCTTGCTGGTACCTTCTTGCAATAGAGCGACAAGAAGCTTGCTGGAGGACTGCCTGTGATCTTGAAGATTCATCTTGTCAGTATAAATATTTTGATTGCCACAGCGTTAAAGACCCTGGCAGGGGTAACTGGTTGAGGTCCAGCAATATTACAAACCTATGCAGTCCAAGTTCCAGCTTTTATGAGTTTGGTATATATGGTGATGCATTGACATTTGGTGTCACAACCTCACCATTCTTCAACAAGTACTTTTATTGCCTTTGGTGGGGTTTAAGGAACTTGAGGTAAGTTGTTTCCCCAAAAATTTTCAAGTTCATATAAAATTATCCTCATTTATCTTTGAGAAGATTTCCATTTTTTTTTCAATAAACAAGAAGAAAAATTCTTCAAGTATCAATAGATTGAACTGATTTTAAAGATTAGTTTTTTTCTGATGTATCAAATATCAATAACTACATCAAGCTTTCATAATGGCTCCCATTCAAAAGAATTTAAAGCGCAGCTGAAGTATGGCTATGGCTTTTTAGAGTTAATTTATTGCTGATAAAATATTGGGAAGACAGATTGGTTATATTCTAATGCTCCGTCTCTTATGTGCAGTTCTTTGGGACAAAATCTTAGCACAAGCACTTATGTTGGAGAAATAATTTTTGCCATCATTATTGCAACTGTTGGGCTGGTTCTCTTTGCACTGCTGATTGGGAATATGCAAGTAAGTCCTCCAATTGATGTTATTGAATATTTAAGCATTATTTATCATAAAAAATAAGCATCTAGCTTGTTTCAAAAAGATTGATTAATAGCATATAGGCTGAGCATATGCTAATGAAGTGTTGGACATAATCCTGGAGTTCCCCTGAAAATTTGATGTCTTGACTTGAGTTCTATCGTATTTCACTTTCAGACATACCTGCAATCAACAACTGTTAGGTTGGAAGAATGGAGAATCAAGAGAACTGATACAGAACAATGGATGCGTCACAGGCAGCTTCCCCCTGAATTAAGGCAATCTGTCAGAAGATATGATCAGTATAAGTGGGTAGCTACAAGAGGAGTTGATGAAGAAGCTCTACTTAAAGGCCTTCCCTTGGATCTCCGGAGAGACATCAAACGCCACCTCTGTCTGGATCTTGTTCGACGAGTAAGTCACCGGACCCTCACCCAACATTTTGATTATTGGCTACAATTAGCAATGAAGATATTCTTAATTGCCACAATGAGTTTGATATGTAAGTTTTGTTTGTTAAATCAACAGGTACCGCTGTTTGATCAAATGGATGAAAGGATGCTAGATGCAATCTGTGAGAGACTTAAACCTGCCTTGTGCACCGAAGGAACATTCCTGGTCCGTGAAGGTGATCCTGTCAATGAGATGCTCTTCATAATTCGAGGCCACCTAGATTCTCACACTACCAATGGTGGCCGCACTGGATTCTTCAATTCATGCCGGATTGGCCCTGGCGACTTCTGCGGTGAGGAACTACTGACATGGGCCTTGGATCCTCGGCCTAGTGTCATTCTCCCATCTTCAACTCGCACAGTCAAAGCAATATCAGAAGTAGAAGCCTTCGCTCTTAGAGCAGAAGACCTCAAGTTCGTGGCATCACAGTTTAGAAGACTACATAGTAAACAACTAAGACACAAATTTCGATTCTACTCACACCAGTGGAGAACATGGGCTGCCTGCTTCATACAAGCAGCATGGCGTCGGTTTAAGAAACGAAAGGAAGCAGCTGAACTTAGAGCTAAGGAGAACCTCATGGCTGCTGAACCTGAACCTGAGCCTGAACCAACCCCACCTGGTTCGGGCTTGGCTACGTACGCAGCCAGGCTAGCAACAAGCACTAGGAGAGGAGTTAATATGCATTCTGGATCCGGTTCTGGGGTTGTCAGCTCCTTGCCGAAACCAGCAGAGCCAGATTTTTCTGTAGATGAGGAATGAATTGTAACACTCTCCGATCTAGTGCATAGGTATCAGTGAGCCATGCCTGTTAACTTTCTTTGTTTCTTCACTAGGTTGTAACCAAAAATCGATATTAAAATTATTTTTTCAATATTTATCTATATACATTACAAGGTGGAAATTCTTTACATAGTTAGAAAGAGGAGAATTTTAGTGATGTATTCTAGAAAAGACACACTACCAATTTGGATTGTGAGGAGAAGATGGAAGCGGACGATTTTTAGTGATTGCAAACTTCATTGAACAGCCCATCCAAATGGCTTTAAAAGCATTTTAAGAATACAATAGCTTGCTCGGACTTGAGTGGTGAAGATGAAATATATATGATTTAGAAGTTCGATCCACAATAATCTCTTGTAACTGTTTTTATTGCATTCCTTAACGACTAATGATTAACTTATTGCATAACTTCTTTTGGATGAGTTCCCATGAAAAGAAAAACTAAAAAAGAAAAAGGAAAAACTATATTTGGGCCATGGACGCATCATCCATAGGTAATTCATAAGAAATCAATTTCTAGGACCGAAGAAGCAAGTCCAATTTCATTGGGTTCTAAAGTGGTTGAACTGCTGCTGAAAGAGAGCCACTATCATTGGATTT
This sequence comes from Durio zibethinus, assembly GCF_047325235.1. Classification (NCBI taxonomy): domain Eukaryota; kingdom Viridiplantae; phylum Streptophyta; class Magnoliopsida; order Malvales; family Malvaceae; genus Durio; species Durio zibethinus. The sequence goes on from NC_143167.1 coordinate 2,505,009, forward strand.
GGACACCATAGCCCCATGAGTTGAGCAAGCTCTTTCTTTCGAAATTGGTTTCATGGATTTTAAGGCAACAAAAGCAAGACCTTATATCGGTTCACGGTAGGCCCAAACAGCAACCCATATAGTTGTAGTAAATTTGTAATCACAATAGTGTAATAATTAATCTAATAAAATTAGAGAGAGATTATTTTCTAAATTTCACAAATATAATTAAAAATTAAAAAAATATTTTTATTATAAATTAAAGGGATATATATTATCTTTCTCTGATGATAAAGTTTAAAAAAAATCAATTATCATGGATGAAATAATACTTTTTTATTTTCTTTTTTATAGGGACAATAGGATAAAAAGTTAAACAGAAATGTTAGAAATTTGTAATAAAGCTAAACGCAGCCAACCAAAGAAATTGTAAGGAAAAGGACAGAAAAATCTGACTACTTCAACGAAAAAAAAAAAAAAGTTGCATTTCTCCTACAATGTTCATGTAGTTCCCAGTACATACATTTCAATCCCACACACTTACACTTTATCTTGACATATGAATTCTCAAAAAGTGATATAGTTAAACAAAAGGCAAACCAAAAAACAGAAATAAATGTGAAAGTGTGATGATCTCAATTATTATGATCCAACTTTAGGTGCCCATATTCTTTGACTAGGTAACTTTCTTAGCCTTTGAATGCAGCAATTTCTTTCCCTACCAAATGGGATGATCAAAGAACAATTCTCTTTGTTTTATTAGGCGATTTTTTTCGTATAATTTAAGCTGCACAAGAAAAAAAAATTTTCTTTTGTTCATGAATTTCATTCTTTCATTATAAGATTTCATTAAAGTCGAAATTTTCGCATCAGATATTCTTGCATTGAGTATTAAATTAATGTTATTTTAAGGTTTAATACCCCAAATATAAATTTTATATGAAATGAAGTATGTAACATATATATATTTTATAAAAAAATCGTAATTTAAGAACAAACAAAGAATTATAAACATTAAAATTTAAATGATAAACCAAATGAATTAAGCTCGTTTTAGAAGACATGTAAATAACAACTCTTATGACTCAATGCATGACATAAAACTTAGAATATGATTACTATTGTTATTTATTTACTTGCTTGATTCTACAGATGATCTAATTTTGGGTTTTTGCATCTCCAATTCACATGGTGAAAAGCTTTTGTGTTATCATTGCGGGTGGACAATTTTTATTTTGGGTACATTGGTGGATGTGTTTATTATAGAGGACACATTTTCAATATGAAGAAAAAGGGTCATTTTTTAGATTGAATGAGAGAGGATGAATGTAACTTTATATAAAACAATAAAAAAGTAGACACATTGAGGGAGTAAAAAAATAAATTTAGCTGTAAAAGAGGGACAGTTATTAGTACTATTCAGTAAAACAAGAAACAGAATTGGGCCCCAAGAAGTTGGTCAGAGTCCTACGTTCCTCTGCCAACACAAAACCCCAAAGGCATAGGAAAAAGGATATGGGCCCATTGCCTTTATCATACCCCAGGCCAATTCCTTTTGGTATGGGCTTAGTCATTAGAGATGGACCCACTTTGACTACTGGGGTTGGCTAGATTTAGCTGCTTCAGTTTGAAGTGGTCTAGGCAAAATTTAAACAAGCGCAATAAGTAATGTTTTCACATCAAAAGTAGCATGGTAATTGAATGTTTCAAAAGTGAATTAGAAACTTAAGCATTCCACTGAAGCAAAGTAGCTAGAAAAACCCAAAAAAAAAAAAAAAAATTTGATTTAAAGAAAGTAGTAGTGATTTTGCCTTTTGGGTCACTTTGATGTTCCATAAATAAGACAACTTGGGTCTGTGTTGTTAAAGCCAAATTCATTGGAATAAATCTCTCCAGGCACCCTTAATCATGTCCTTGACCATTGACAAATTGGCTTTCCGACAAAGAGGGAAGTTGTTAAAAATTGGATTAAAAGGAGAGTTGATGACCTAATCCTCCTCTAATATGAGATTCTGCTCATACAAATGATCAAACCTCCCAAATAATCCAAACTTGAAATAGAATTTCTTTTGAATTTGCCACTGGGGGATGCTTGATTTGTCATTTGTTTATCGTGTAGTAATTATTGCGTTAATGAGTTAATTAGAAATTTTGGTGAAAGAACCAAATTTCTTACTGTTTTTTCCCTTGAAAGTGGGAAACCTCTTTTTCTAATTAACTTTTTTCTTTTTTTTTTCCCAAAAAATAGTTCACCCTTGAATTTCCTTGGTTTAAATAAAAATTTTAACCATTCCAATTTCGATCGGATTTCGTAAATTTAAATAGATATTTTTTATCATTGAAATTAAAAAATTCAATATTTTATCTATAAAATAAATCATACAAGTTGTTATAATGACCGTATAACTATAACATATTCGAATTTTAAAAAATTGGACATGGGAATTTTACCAATAAATTTCTTTTCTAGAGTCTCAGATATATACTACAAAAGAAGAAATAATTACAAGAACAACAATGGAGCTAGCTATCCACCAACAAAGAATGATACTGTTGGATTTCCTTGTTCCAGTGACAGACAAACAAACTCAAGTGGTAATCCCATAAACGTTTTCTTTGGCAGCTGAAAATTTTCGGTTTCATGGGATTCTGACTCGACTCGAATGCAGCCATTTTAACTTTCACAGGTGTTCATGGAATCCACAAATTGGTGACCCACAAAAATGGTTGCAGTTCCCCATAGGACTGCACTTGGACTGGCTAATACTCCACCATTTTTCCTTTTGCTGTTGAGCAATATTGTCAAACACACTCTCAAGTTGTCTAGCTAGCAATAGCATGTCATATAATGCCATCAAAACTGCAATTTTTGAACAGGCTATGGCTTAATCCATGATCGCCACCAAAATTTTTCTTTTTCATCATTTGGTAGACAAGATTTAAAATTTGAACTCAGACCGTTGAATTTTTATTTTCAGTAATTAAAATTTAAATTCTAACTGTCTCAATCAAAAGGTTTACAAAATTTATGTGAATGCCTCTCACAACTCTCTCAATCAATGTGAGAAATTCAACAAAGTCCAAACGCCGAAATTAATAACATAATTAAAGGTTTATCAGTAAAATGCATGCCTAAAGAACTTTAGCACAAAAGGTAATAATACAACAATGTTATAATTATAAAGTATAGGGATCATTGCCTTGTATTCGTGTTCCCTTGTCGATCCCAAATCAGAGAATGCAAAAAATTCTTGCAAAGAGATTCCTGCGGCTGTGTGATTGTATGCTGCGACTTATTTTTAATTATGGTTTTGAATTTTGAATCATAGGAAAAGTAGTCCATATATAGGTTTTACTTTAGTTTGTCAAAAGACCTAAGCCTTTAACAAATCCACCGAAATCCAACACAACCCTATCCCATTCTAAACCTTGTAGAGCTAATGAAAAAAAATATTCTCATCAGTTGGAAATTTTGACTTTAATCATTCCATTGAATTCTTACTTCACATTCCATGCATGCTTCAAGAATCTGAAAAACTTCTAATTCAAAATGAAGTAGAGAAATTCGAAATCAAGTCAATAAGCCCTAAGATAATTGGTTTACTATTATAACATTCATGAATGTGTGAACTGATCCCTGTCATTTTGGACTAAGCTACATTAATTTCCATGTTTGGGAACCAACTAACCATTCCTAAAAGGCCTATAGCTCCTTTCATTGCTAGGGTGTTTAGCAAATATAGTATAAATACATATAGGTTAACAATAGCTGTATATTCATGGGATTCACAGGTCCAATCACATTAGGTAAGATGTGTTATTTATTATTAAGCAGCGTGTGATAGTAAGCAAACAAGCAGCTGGCAAATCAATTTTCTTTTGTCATTTGAGGTTGTTACAGATTAAATGCTAATCATTAAAATAACCAATTAAGTGTTTTATTAACAGATTATACGAGACGATTATTGGCAAATTATTATTCATTTTTTCATTTGCAAGGAAGTCATATATTTTCATAATTTCGTTGTTGATAAATGATAATTATAATCGTGATGAAGATATTAATTAAGCAAACAGTGTAATTTATTGCATGTTTCGAATAGTTTGGAGGCATTTAAACATGGTGTGATTGTCAATAGATGGTATGGTTGAGCAGCCAGTTGGTCATGAAAAAGGGAGGAGAGAGACAAACTCTTTCAACTTCTGAGGGAGCAGCCAAGCAACAATTCATCATCTGATCATGTTCTGATGTCCCTTTTTCTACTTCCAAAATGATCGGCGAATTCTCCTCTGATGTTGATTTCTTTAAAAAAAAAAAAAAGGATAAAATCAAAGAAAAAGAAAATCAAAACAATTCCCTTTCATGGAATATGAAATTTGGAACCAAAGACTAATGGTTCAGCACGGTCAACCTTTTGGCCCATTGGGAAAGCAAATTGACAGAATAATAAATTTATTTCAACTAATTTGAATGATAGATCATATTTCAAATACAAGTCCATTTTTTTCCTGTACAATAGCCGGCTACACAGTTTGATAACTCTCTTTCTTTTCCATAATTTCCCAATCTTTATCGAAGGAAAATTCAATTTCGAGTTGATCAACATGTTATAGGTGGGAACTTCTCCCAGGGTTACATACAATTTTTACATCAAACACCCAATTTTTTCAAACAAATCTACTTTTCTTTTCAAATGGTTAGATTATTTGAACCTAAAAAAATGTCAAAGTGTTAACAGGATTGATCAAGTTTGTAAGATTTAAATGCATCGCTTATAATCTAGATTGAGTCTTATTGCCAGCAATCTCACTTCATAAACGATTAGTAAATCTAAATCAAGTTTTCTTTTATAACTTGTCATCTATTCTAAATCCATAACGAAAAAACCTTCTTGATTTCAAACTTTTATGCAAAATAAAAAAAGTCAAAATATGCGAAAAGCCTAGATAAACAAATCGAAAATCAAATTCTCCTTTCCCTTTTTGATGGGGAATTGGAAAGGGGCGGTATTGTGCGTCATGTGAAGGGCTTTTCACGAATGTACAAGTTGCCAAATATGCTGCCAACAAAGAAATGTTAATTTGAAGCGAGAGTCACATGCAATTTACAAATTAGATGAGCCACAATTTAAGTACTATATAAACAAATTCCGTGTATAAATTTTCATCTCAAATTCTCCAGAATTTCCTGCATTTTGACTTTTGATATACACTTGAAAGAAGCTAACAATTTTTTCTTTTTTTCCGTGATGATGAAATGGGTAGAAAAAGACCAAACATGACATCAATTCTCTCATTGGACAAATCAGAAGTCGGTGGTCTCATCGTTTTTGTTTTCTAGATTAAAAGAACTAAATTGTATTGTCAAAAGTTGAAATCCACTAGACCTCTCCTCTTTTGATGAAACAGTTCCTTCGAGCAATTGTTGACTCTTCTACATGTACAAATTAATTATTCTAATCGACAATACTATTTAATTAATTAAACCATGTCTAAATGCAGCTTAATCCCATTAATTAATTCTTTAATTTGTGACAACTTTTGCTTTTTCAAGTCACATTAATCCACCTTTCATTTTTTTAAATGATTTCCCTAGGATGATGTAATGTTTCATATGTTTTGAGTTAGACAATTGTTTTCTCTTCAATTAAATAAATAATAGTACTAATTTGTATTATGTATATCTTGTAAAATGGTTCATTTATATGGAGATTTTTCCCACCAAGCTTCTCAAGTTGTTTTTTTCTAATAAAAAAATTCAGTAGTAGAGTCACATCTTGGCTTTCAAAATTCAAATTATAGGGTTGCCGATAAGTAATCAACAAATAATTACATTTTTTTAATTAAAATTATCAAAAATTAAATCTTAATTACTGAAACTAAAAAATTAATATTTTATTAACAAATATCTACGTTGGTTATTGTTAATTGATTTAATGGAGACACATGGAGTGTCTGCTGACTTGTCTCTTACATGGCACCCAAAAACTTGGAGAGAGGGGAAGACACACCCTTGACTACTAACCTTTTAGCCATTTTCATTAGTTAATGCATCATTAATTGATGGGTTAAATAAGATTAATGAACTAAAGACTGTTTGAGTTTATTATGTTTAAGTTTAATTGAGAAATTATAAGTGATTGATGATGTATGAATCTCTCCCTAAGCAAATTGCACACGTAATGAAGCACTCAAGAAATTAAGATAAATATTGTATTGAGGGGTGGGTTAATTGGTGGCTGATAACAAGAAATAAATCCCATTATTAAGACTTGGGAACTTAGAATTAATTAATATCCATCATGTGATGGATTAGTAAGATGTCTAAAGTCAAGAAAGCAACAAGATTCCAATAGTACTCTTGAATGGGGTGTAAGAAAAGGAATTGCTTTTCTGAGAAAAAAGAAATTAAAATTAATATGAAACCTTAGACTAACCATGATCAATAGATATCAATAAAAGCATATGCTATACCAATGAATTCATCCGTCTTTTTTAAATATGGAATAATCATAACGGATGATGATAAAGATAGTTTAATTTTAACCCAAAAAATAAAGAAAAGAAAAGATTAGAAGAGATTAGAATACTCTTCCCAAAAGGATATATTTTAATTAAGTACTAATTTTTTTAAAAATCACTTTCAAGTTGGAAATTTATTGTAGGAAACATTAAATAAAATTCTCTTTTGGTTAGGTGATCCATCTTCCCCATTGTGCTCAAAAATCAGAGGATGTGATGGGCATAAGGTTGCAAAAAAAAGACTTAATGGCATAATAATATTGTGAAAGAGATGTGTGCCTTATCCGAAAAGGTGAAGGCTAACCAATTTGTGTTCCTTGACGGTGATGCAATGGAAAAAAAAGCAAGCTTTGTCTATGCCCCAACTTGGGTTCTTAATCATCAGAAAATTCCCCCACAAGGAGGGAAGAAAGCTGAAATTTTAGCTCTGGGCGGCTTTGGATTGTTCTTGCTTTCATTTCTACCTACACTGATGATCAATAGGTTAGGTATTTCGGAGCTAATCATCAAAATTCTCATTTCCATGACCTTTTGCAGCCTTCAAACTCCATTTCTTGCAAATCAACTTCATGGGGTTTATTCATCCACTTTGATTTTTTTTAAAGAGAATTCTAGACAGATTCTTTCTTTTTTTTAAAATAAAAGCGAATTAATCGCCTTAGCTAACAATGGTTCGATGCCTAACTAAGCCTAATAGCTAACAAATTCTTTCTTTTGATTTTGGTTTAATATTCCTCTACTGCATGGCATAATATATTCAGATAAATGTTAAGTCACATGTCCACTCGATAAAATTAGTAATTAGCACCAAATTAGTTAATTTCTTAGTTTAATTAATCACGAAATTTAACTCCAAAAACCAAGTTTTTAACTTATAATTGTGAGAATTAAAAGAAGAAGCATGTAAATCTCATTTTGTAAAGCATGCGTGATGCTACAACCATGCATGCAAATTAAAGTAAATAATTTATTAAGTTAATTAATTGTATAAAATTTAATGAAATCATACGTATCAAAATAAATTACAATCATACTTAAATAACATATAATTGGATGAAGCGTCTGAGTAAGATCTGAATCTAGGATCTAAAGTTTTCAAGATCTTCTTACTTGGCATTGAAACAGTGCCTCATTCTTTATTGGATAGAGGTAAATAAAAGAAATAAAAGAGAGAGAAGAGCGAAGACATTTGAGCTTGGGGATGTTCCTAGGAGTAGGACAAGACGTGATCTCAAGGGTTAGCATATGTTGTGATAGTGGAAAAGACGATGGCCATATAACCTAAAGACATGTCCTATAAAGGGTTTTTTATGAAGCGATGATGGAAAGTAGGGGGGGTATATGGGAAAGCAGTGGGGGATCGATCAATTATCTCCGACTAGGAATTCCACCAATTTTTAAAGTGGAACTCAATTTTATTTTGAGTTTAAATTAATTATAATGACATGCATATTCATTGGAGCTCCAACAAATAGGGCAAAAGAAAGAGAGAGCTACTCTAGTGGGTGAGCAAAAGTCAGTTTGAACCGATTAAATCGATCAAAACCGAGTGAATTCGGTTAAATCGGTTCGATTTATTCGGTTTTAATTATAATTGATTTTTTAAATCGGTTAAATTGGTTAATTCGGTCGGTTTTCGATTTTTAAAATTGATAACCGTACTGACCGAATTAACCGACTTTTTAATAATTAAAAATAAAAAAATTGAGATAAATATTTTTATTTATTTTTTTTGGTAAAATATTGTTGAAATTATTAAATTCTTTAGTAATTTAGTTTGAATGATACTAGAGTTTGAATTTTATTGAATTGAATTTATGGTTAAATAATTATTCATAATAGGAAGAAAAATTATTAAAAAAATCGGTTATTTAACCGAACCGACCGAACCAATTTTGATCAGTTCGATTATGGTCGATTATTTAATAATATTTGATCGATTCGGTTATTTGTTAAATGAAAGTCGATTAAATCAGTTATTGATTTTTTTAAACCGAACTGATCGAATTGACCATTTACTCACCCCTAAGCTACCCTTCCTTTCACTAGTTATAATTATGCAATTTTAGAAATAAAATGATCATGGGGTTTTTTTTTTTTTTAATTTTTAATTTATCTTTAACCCTCTATTTACTTGACTTAAAGAAAATATTACGCACCAAATTTATTCAAACTTGTAATCTCATAGCATCAATTTTAATATTATGTCAATTGATTCAAAATTTAATAGATGTGAATCATAGGAATATTAAGCAAGCCATTTTTGACTAATTTTTGCTTTATTTTTTCCCCTCTGTTTGGTAGGCTTGACTGACCATTTTGCTCTCCTTTTTTTTTTTTTTAATTAAAGAGTAAAGAGAAGTTTTAATTTGATCAATTATCATCAAAATTCCTTAGGGTGAAATTACAACAAAACCTCCCTAACAACCTCAGCAATCCAAAGCAACTAGGTACCTAAAAAGAGCAAAGAAAAAAAAAAGGTGATTGGTGCTTTCCACCTGCCACAATCTAAACCTCAACATCTCATCTCATCTAATAAAAATTGGACAACAATTCTTATTCTTCTCATTGCATATCATAATAAAGAGTCAACTCAAATGGCATAAATTTTTGTTGGGGTTATTTTTGGATCAGGCAAAAATAGGTATTTAATTCATACTCTCACGTAAGGGGAAGGGGGGGGAGGGGTCTTAATTTCACTCTTTTATTGCCACAATTCTCTTCAACTTTTAGCTCAAAAACTTTGCATTTGGAAAGAGACAAGAGGATGTGATAGACAAAATCTAACTAAATTTGGTGAGGCCAAATTGCCCCAAATTTGAATAGGTGTCAGTTGTGGAGTGGTGACACTGACAATAAAAACATCTACATGTTACTAACATGTTCATTTTCTTACCATATTATGGAAGTGACCGATCCACATGTCCACCCCTGGGGCCTGGTTAGAGGGGGGACAGGAACTCGTGTCAAACAAGCAGGGAGGGATAAGGAATCACAAGTTGATAATTTGCTTGCCTTTTTTTTTTTAATGTATAAAAAATGTCATATGGAGAATTTTTTTTTTAAGTTTTTAGAAATATTCCGATCCCATATTCCCTTTTTTTATTCTTCAGTTAATATGTTCACAGATAATGCATGCATGGAACTATCTATTTTTTTTAGAGGTATCATATGTAAATTTTTAAGTTTTTATTCTTTGTTGCAGTTGTGTCTGAGAAGCATGGATCAAAGGGGTAAGCCAGAATTTTAGCCCTACCACGTTGTGTTTCTGAGAAGCATGAATCAAAGGGTAAGCATTGATAGAGGTATCATATGTAAATTTTTACACAAAGAAGTTTTGTTGGGCGTTAGGGTTAAAACTCTGGCTTACACCTTTGATCCATGCTCTCAGAGACACAACTGCAACAAAGAGATAGGACAGCACAGATCGATACCCCACGTTACCTCTCAGCCCTCCATATCTCCTATTCAGAAATAAGTCACTCGAATTTCGTTTTAAATGATTTTTTTTAAGCTGTTAGAGTGATTGGATTCTTATCACTGAGATTAAGAGTTATTTCGTTTTTAAGCTACTAGAAATAAGAATTTTATGTAAAAGTAAAATGATGCAAATTTAAAAGGTTACTGAGAGAATTGTTATATGCAAATGATTGTTTAATTGGTGTCTGACCAAAGTTAATCCTCAAACAAACTTACATGGGATGTAAAACTGAGTCTCAAGTCTATGTAGCAAGACATGTGAAAAATTTCTATGATCTGCATCTTTCATAAATTTGGATGGGACTGGAAAATCACCCAACTTGTGTTGCCGACTGCCTACTGCCATGTTTTGTTACAATCAAAACCTGTCTTGTTATGTTACTATCAAATCAACAGCAAATTTGACAACCACCATTTTTGTTGTGAAATTATTAAGCAAATTAGACTGTTTATTGTTTTTAAGGTAATGAGATGTTGGCTCCAAACAAATTAAACAAACAATATCTAATTCAAAAGAATGAAAATCAATCCCTCTTGGTTAAAATTATGATGACTAAATCATATAATATCAGATTAAAAAACATGACATGATAGTGAATTAATTAATTAATTAGATTAGCCATTAATTTTGTTGGCAGATTAAAAATACAACAAGTTTTAAAGAAATGGTTGAAAATCAGAACCATATATATATAAAAAAAAAAAAAAATGCATGGGAGGAGTGTTTGGGGAAGAGAATTAAGTAGGGCAAAGGAGAGGGGTTGTGGGGGGACAACATGTTTTGGTCCGGCAGAGAGAATGTGGGGGAAATGGAGAGAGTTTGTTTTGTTCATGTAATAAAAATACTAATGTTTCCTATGCATACAACATAGATGTCGAATGAGGGGTGGTTAAGGGTACAAATGAAATGGTTCATTGGGTCATCACCCACAAACTTCTCCTTCATTTTGGACTAGTTGTCTATAGTTTTTAGACTCTATACACTCTACATATACACTCAAAATTTTAGAATCAAAACCATTTTTTTTCTCCTTTTTTTTTTTTTTTTGGATTTGGGTTTTGCATTCGCAATTATGAATCATGATCTTCTTTCTCAAGCCTCTCTCCCTATCTCTTCCCATGCACCACAGAAAAAGCGAACAAAAAACAAGAATAGTGGTTTTGTAGTACACTGAATTTTGTACGGGGAATTGGCAAATGGCTATGGTGGGTTTAATGCATTTTTTTGGATTTTTTTTTTTTTATATGAAAGATGGGAAGGAAAGGGGATAGGCACTTCCAACCATTACGATAAGAACATCGGATCCAAAACGTGTCGAAATTTTATTGGTAGTTTTTTTTTTTTATCATAAAGAGCGGAAACTCGCTTACACAATATAGGTTATGTCGTTTTGTATTTGCCTATTTAGAAATATAGGAGGGGATAACAATTTAATAACATCAAAGTTACCTTTATTAGCTAAATTTGTCCCAAAATTCCGTACAAAAATTAGTTTCACGACAGATAAAAAAAGGAAGAGTCCCACTCTAATTTTGTTGATAGTTTGATACTGAAATAAAGAATCTGAAGAGATGATGGAAATATAAGATCAAATGCGAAGCCACACACAAAGAAAAGTTGATCAGATTATCAACTATTCGATGTATCCAAAACGTTATAAAAATGAATCAAACTTTATTCAAATTATTATTAATAAATTAAGACTTACTATAAAGATTCTTCTTGAAAATTAAACATAGAGAATTATAATACATATAGAATCTCTCAACAAAATCAGAGATTTATCAAAAGTTAAAACTTGCCAATTTTAATAATTAAAATTTAATTTTTAATAACTTTGGTCAAAATCTTGTGGGATGTATGCAAACTTTGAATCAGAAGTAGTGATTAAAGAAAAAAGGAAGGGTAAATTTTATTTTTTTTTTTTTACAAATTTTTTCATTTTAAGTTACAAACAAAAAATTTTATATTGAATTTATATATTGTCCATCAATATAAATGGTCGACAACGAAACTTAAAGTTAAACTTTTCATTTGAAGTATTAGAATCTTAACCACTCAACCAATCATAATCTGTTGGTGGTAAAGTCATGGAATAAGGAAGAAAATGTGGAAACTTTGTTTGCACAAAGTCGTATTTGCCTCGCACAAATATGTGAAGTTTGATCCAACAAATTGCAGTGCCAAAGATCCTGGATTTGACAAATGTCAGAATAAGCATCAAAACATACGAAAGCGTCTTAAAGGAATGATTTTGTTTGTGAGGAATTAATTAATAAGACTATTACAAGCTAAAATCTCCTTTTTCAAAGTGAAGAAAACATGTTCATACCTATTAAAATTCGAAAAAAAGAGAGTAGAATATATTAAAAAAAAAAAAAAGGGAGAAAACACGACAAAAGAACTTAAAAAAGCTCATGTAAACATCTTTCAAACAGGTTCTTGAGCTTATGTTCCATGAATTCTTATTCCCTCCTTTGAAAATTAGAGACATTAAGGATCACATATCACATATTTTAATATAGTTCATGAATGGTATATTCAAACTTGAAATCTTTTTATTAAAAGAGAGAAAGATTGGTTATGTATATTATAAATTTAACCATCAATGTTTTTCTTTATGATATTTAAAATTATTGGAGATTAAATTTTGATTATTAAAATTAAAAATATAATACTATATCAACAGATTACACGCTTATTGAACAGTGAGATATTTTAAATAATAAGATTAAAAAAAAAAAAAGAGAGCAATTTGATTGGAGGGTGAGTCAGCCGGATGAAACAAAAGGGTAAGGCAATCATCTCTGTTTGTTCATAAAGGGGCATTGGACTATTTGAGCATGGATTTTACGCATGCTAGTCTACAAACCTTGTGGCCTCTGCTACCGTTATATATGCACATCAAACCACTCCCAAATTGTCAAGCTTTTTTTTTTTTGTTCATTGAAGCAGAGGATTTGCTTAGTTTCTTTTCTAAAGAACAACCAAAAAAGAAAAGAAAAAAAAAGGGAGAGAAATGGAGAGAGAGATGGAAATGAAACAATCAAAATTCAAGAGAATTTGTGTGTTTTGTGGGAGTAGCCCTGGAAAGAAGAGCAGTTACAAAGAAGCTACTATTGAGCTTGGCAGGGAATTGGTACACATGCCTGCCCTTTTTAATTCTGCTTCTCTCTGTTTCAGCTCTGTTTTGCTCTGTTTTAATTTTTCTTTCATCTATTTCTTTAAACTCGCTTTGAGCTTGTCATGAAAGTGCTTTTTCTTGCCTTTCCTTGTTTATTCTAATGTTTTTTTACTTCATTCTTCTATGTAAACTTGATTTTGAGTTATTTCAACATTACTTCCTCACCTTTTTTTTCTTGTTGTTCACTTCTCTGTTTTAGCTCTGTCTCCATCTGTTTGTTTGAATTGTTTCTAAACTCATTTTGCAAGTGTTTTCTTTTTCTACCTTTCAGTTTTTCAATAAACTTATTCCTAGTGATTACCTTCCCGCATGATTTTTCTGCTTTTTTTTATATTTGAAACTGTCAGAATTTGAATCAGATCAAGAACTAAGACTTTAACACTCTTAACGACATAGTTTTCTGCTTCCTATTTACATATTCTTGAAGAGTTCCAACTTCATTTCCCTACTAAACTGTTTGTTCCGGTGCTAAACTTCTCCAGGAAATCAAATGAAATCCTGTTCATTGATTTTTAATTAAAGTTGTTAACACTAAAATTCTGAAAAAGGGTTTTATGAATTAAGTACAATTTGATTAGGGGTTACTTTTATCACATCAACATCTGATTTGTCAATATCTCTAGCCTATATTTTTCTTTATCTTGCTCTGTTCAAAACTTCCCTGTCTTCTCTGTTTCCTACATTACATATACAATTCTTTTTTTTTTAATACTGAAAAGTTTGTAGTCATTTTTCCTCTCTTTCATGAAGTAAACTAAAATGTAGTTAGATGGATGCTTGATGAAGCAGATTTTTGTTACTTCATTCTGAACATATTGAAATGTTAATTTTCCCTTTTTTTTTTTTAAATGAAGGTTTCAAGAAATATTGATCTGGTTTATGGAGGAGGTAGTATCGGATTAATGGGCTTGATTTCTCAAGCAGTTTTCGATGGTGGCCGTCATGTCATAGGGTACGCATATTCATCCCTTTTGTTGCTTTTTTATTCCTTAAAATTGATTCAAATTATAAAACTTAATGGATTGATTGACAGCAAAACTTAGCTCTAATAGTGTCTTGTCTTGGTTTGTTCTTCATGTTTAATGTCTGCAGAGTGATTCCCAAGACACTCATGCCTAGAGAGGTATGTCCTATCAAATTACCTTAAAATAAACAATAATCTAAAAATAAAAAAAAAAAAGAAAAAAAAAGAAAGGAAGAAGAACATTAACTGCTTTATTTTTTCGTTTATGTTTTAAATATTTATTATTTATTTATTTATCTAGTGGTATCTCCCACTACATGAATTTCTACCTCACTTTTGTTATCTTTTAAATATGGATTTTCGTACCTGTCTCTTTTGAGACTCATGCAGGTTCCAATTTTAGACTTTTTGGTTGGTCCTAAAATTTTCACTTCCCCTTGTTTTTCACATTTGTTAGGTCTTTTTTTTTTTTTAATGAAACTTTGCCAATGAATTCCATTCCACCCGAGTGCATATGGGTCTTCACCATTTTTGTCCCTCTCCAATGGTTTTTATTTGCCCACCGCCAAGATTCTCATTCCTAGTATAATATCAGGTTTATATGGTGCATATATTTTCTTCTATATTTTGTTTTTTGCTCTTTTTTTCTTCTTTTTTTAATGTGAATGAATGAATGTTGACTTGCCAATCAAATTCCCAAGTAGTAGTATGATATTTTTGGACTGAGCCCACCACCTCTGCTACTCCCATCATTGCTTTTCAGTGAAAATCCTTCTCTCCGCACTTTTTTCCATCACTAAAGTTAGGTGTTATGTGGGCATATTGGCATTGCTTTGTATTGACTTGGTGGCTAATAACATTTGCAGATAACAGGAGAGACAGTGGGGGAAGTTAAGGCAGTAGCAGACATGCACCAAAGAAAGGCAGAAATGGCTAGACAATCTGATGCTTTCATTGCCTTACCTGGTTGGTATAACACCCCAAGTACTCTCATTGTTAACATCATACATAATTATAATTTTCATGTTAATTCTTCAACACAAGTGCAAAATTCATTAATTGTATGATGAATTATAACAAGAGAATGAGGGTAATTAATGACTCTTTTAGGGGTAACTGTTGCATTCCCATGTATGAATCAGTAGTGTAGTAGACAGATGATAGCAACGCTTTGAAGCATGAACTACAAGAGTTTGGTCTCGCTAGCCCCAAGAAAAAGTCCGTGGATGATCAGAGAGCTACCCTTCAAGCCCTTATCTCTGACTTCACCATCATAAGCTTCTGACACTGTAAATTAGGATTCCTTGTCACCGGTGGTGAGTAAGAGCCTGGAAAACTTCATGTGGTGAGAATGCACTATCCATCTCCACCAGTAGTCCCCTGCCTGTGGTTTCACTACACCATCCCTTCATCAGATATTATGAAAAAAACATTTGTGGAACTCTTCGTTTCTCTAACATCTATGGTCCTTTCTCCTTTGCCAGATTGTATGTTTTTGTACCATACCTTTAACCAATCTTTGTCCAATAGCTTCTGTTTTGATCAATCTCTCAACGGGGGCCTAGGGCTGGGGACCTTTTCCTGGACCACATCTGGGTAACTCTGCTTATACTTTTTAGGCTCTCAAAAACAGAGAAAAGCCCTTCTGGTTTGCCTTTAAAGGGCTCCTTCACTCTATTGTTCACCCAAAAGGACCTGCCCAACCTTGCAAATATCTTGGGTCTGATCTGAGGCTTCTCGACTTTAACTGGGTAATAGGTCAAGGAAATAGGAGAATGGGCTCGAGAGAGACCCAAAAGTAACTGGCAAGGCAAAATCGATTGGCTCCTGGTTGGGCTTTTGGATGCACAACACAAGATGAGCCAAACCTGACCCAACCTTCAAAACCTTGAATAAAGTACAGACAAATACTGGAATTTGTTGTATATTTTCATGTTTGAAATTAATATAATAATCTCTTGAGTTAACATGAAAGCCCATTACATCAATTATCAAATTTCTAACATTTTCTAAACATGAAATTCTATAATGTATTTTTGAAGGTGGCTATGGAACTCTTGAAGAACTTCTTGAAGTCATAACCTGGGCCCAACTTGGAATTCATGATAAACCGGTAACATTCCTTTTACTTCCTTTCTATTTTCCAATTTCCTAAACAAAAAAAAAAAAAATGGGATTCTGTTTTTTTCTTTAACATTCAAGACCAGTGGAGAAAAAAAAAAAAGTAAAATCTTTATTTGTTGAATTGCAGGTGGGATTGTTGAATGTTGATGGTTACTACAATTCGTTATTGTCATTTATTGACAAAGCAGTGGAGGAAGGCTTCATTAGTCCAAATGCTCGCCATATCATAGTATCGGCTCCTACTGCAAAAGAGTTGGTCAAAAACATGGAGGTACAAATTTTTCTCTCTCTTCACCATTTCTTAAAAAAATGTACTGAAAATTATTGATAAAAAAATTAAGAATTTGGTTTCATAATTCAAAGAATAATCTATAGTAAGATTTGTAGAGCTAATTTAATGGTGAACACCCATTTCTTTGTAATAGGAGTATGAACCACAGCATGAAAGAGTTGCTTCAAAGCTAAGTTGGGAGATGGAAGAGTTAGGTTACCCTGCAAAACGCGAAATCTCTAGGTGAGAGATTTGAAGCATGCCAAAGTAAAAACGCAGGTTTCAAGAAACTAATTTTAGGAGGCCAAGTTGTTCCTGAAATGGGAATTTTTTATTTACTCATTTTCTGATGTAAACTATCCCCACACCTCCAAAAAAAAGCATTAACCTCATCATTTGAAGCTTGACTCTTTTTTTTTTTTCATTTGAAGTTCAATTTTGTTTCTCTAATGCTCAACTTTGTGGCAAACTTGCTGGAGAAATGAAAAGAAATTTGTCCCATGGTTGGACTTGTGTTGTATAATTACTTGTTATTGTTAAATTCAGGGGTTTGTCATTCAATTTTCACTGTTTTCTTCGCACAATCCTCGGGTAAAGATACACAAACAAACAAAATCTTGACTTATTGATCCTATGACTTCTTAATCATGAAATGATGGATTAAATTAAGCAACTGACAAATAACCAATGCAATTAGTAGGTTTTAATTCTTCCTTGGAAACCATGTGCCTCTTCATAACAGCTGTAATGATCCTTGATCCAGATTAAAAGTCTATATTTTCAGCAAAAAAACATGTAGCTGATAGCATGTGACATAAGACGTTTAGGCACTTGATCATTCTTAAATTTGGATTTTCTTTTTGGATCGAGAAAAGTTTAAGAACAAGAGAAGTTAATTCATCTTTAAAATTAAGATAAATCATTAATTCATAAAATAATTTATAATTTTTTCTAATTTTTCAAGCTTACAAAACGTCTACTAATAAAAGATCGTTGACATTCAAATATAAATACTTTGTATTAAAGTTTTAAATTTTAACCATTTGCGTTATCTCTTATTGATTTAAACTTGGATTCAACAATGTAATTAAAGCCATTATCCAATGAATTATTTATAATCTTCCAGGGGTTTTTCTTGTTCTTATTTGGGTAACTTTAATTATCATATATATTTCTACTTTTAGGTCAAGTAAACATATATTAAGGTTCTTGATGATGAATTTGCACATCCTTTATGTCCAGAATTATTAATCACAAATGGTCTCCTGACACAGTAGTCAAAGTAATTTTTTTTTTTTCAATTTCACTTTTCACCCACAAAAGTATTGTTTTTTTTTCTTTAGTATTACAACTCACAAGTTTATTGGGAGAATAAATATTCCTTATTGGCAAACCTGTGTTCTTCCTAATTCTATTACTGCTGCCTCTTGTTATAGATGGTTAAATGTTGACTTTTCAACTTAAGCATTAAAATTAAATTCCATGTAATTGCTACCAAAATTAAAGCCACCCACTCACAATATATGCTTATTTTTTTTAATACAAAAGAGGTCAATTTCAAAATTAAAAAAAAAATTTTCAAGTTCTATTAGGATTTAAATTCTAAATGTACTTTAAATATTAATTATTAAGAATAATTACATGAATAATTAATTAATTATAAATTTCGAGCTCACAATATATATTTCTTAATTTATAATATTTTTTATAAAAAGCGAACCATTTATTTTACTTATTATTAGTACTACTATTATAATAATTTTTTTAAAGTTACAAAATTTTTATTTCTATAAATGACTCACATGAAACCCGTAACTCTACGTAAATAAGAAAAAAAAACCCAAAAGTCAACATTAAAACCATGAGACCTGGCTCGAAATAATCCATTTAGGCACTATCCCACTAAAAATTTTATACAAACACACTAATTAAGACCAAGAATCTTCAACTTGACTACCCACAATTTATATATATTTTCTAGAAAAAAAGGTTGTATAAAATAATGGAAGAGGAGCTGCACATGGAGACTCAAAATCAGAAAACTTTGATTCAAAAACTGAGAGAGTTTCCTATTTTTGTTAGGTAACATAAAACCATTGAACCAAATGAAATTGCTTAACTTTTTGCTTGTGGCTTCCACTTGATTAGATGCCTTATTCATTTTTTTTCAGCCTGTCAAAGTTGGCCATTGGTGCCGGATCAGTCAAAATCGTCTCAGTGCAATTGATTGGGTTGCTCAAGGTTGACTTCTTTTTAGTTTTATAGAGTTTTGACTAAGGAAAAAAAAAAAGAGAGATTGTATAACAATTTGTTAGGCTTAATAATTTATTTTTTAGTAATTTTATTATAATGTTCTTGACATTTGCTCGTATATGTGTGTAAGAATATAAATGACACATTAATATTTATAAATCATTTGAATTTGATTTAAATAAAATTTAAATTTGATTCGATTATTATCGTGTAAAATTTAAATTCGAGCAATTTAACAAATCGATCAAGTTAAATTTGAATATTCTTATATTCGATTCGAATAATTCAGAAGTTTAATTAAGTTTTTATATTTAAATATATTTATATTATTTTAATTAATAAAATATCTCGAATTCGAGCATAAATAATTAAATTCTTATCGAATATACGAATCGAATTTATTTTTATATATTAATCGAGTTTAATCGAGTGAGCTCAAATAGCTTGATTTTGATCACAAATCGAATTCAAATTAAGAAAATGAAATTCGATCGAGCTTGAGTCGAATATCGAATCGTCAATTGAGAGTCGAGCACCTGCTTAAACTTCTCACTGCATCAACTCGACTCGACTCGATTACACTCCTATTTTACGAACTATAATTTGCATGTTCTTACTTCTTATCACATCCACGAGCGAGCGGCAGAATTTTAGTTTATAATACTTTGTTGCACGGATTAAGAAGGTTATCCTAATTATGGCTTGTTTGAAAATTTTAAGATAAAAACATAATGATAAGGAAATGAAAGACTCAAGAAATTAATTAAATTTTTTTTTGGTTAATAAAATTTAACAAATTTAAGAGAAAATAATATATTAATTAAATATTTATTTCCTTAAATATCAATTTCGCTAGTGTCTAGGGTCATTAGATATAGATTAACAATTATCAAATTTGATATTTATATCAAACTAAGCTTTAAAAACATTGTAATTGATTTTAATTTATTTTTTTGTGGTGGATCCTTAAATTTATGGAGGAGCAATGCAAGGTTCCATTGCCAAAGCTTGAACATAAGGCTTTAAAATACAGATCCCCAATGATTTTCATGCCATCATCATCATCATTTGACTATAATTGGAAGGTGAGATTTGTAGCAGATATATTCCGAAAGTTGTTTCTCTCTTCAAAATGGTTGCTATGGACATAAAGAAATCCGGATTTGAGATTTCATTGTGTAGATTCTGTAATTGCATTTATGCAAAGTACTCTTAACAGGTAATAAATCTCCAAAATCCAATGTTGAAAAGCATGGAATCAACATGAACCAATGAGATGTTATCCACAAATTTTAAATTAATCCTCAATTAAAATGCATATATGCTCACGATTTAATTACTTTTTCTTCTCTGTTAAAAATACTTATGTTATACCTTCATAAAAATATTGACAGAAATGGGAAAAATTGCATGTAAAAGAAGTCAAATCATCATTAGTTGAAGAATATTTGCTACTTGTTTTACTCCTATTTGAGAAAATGTAAGTTCATCATCATATTGATGCATAGCAATGAAGAAATCACCCCTGCAATCATTTCTAGTTTCTCACATTTTACAAAAGATTGTTAAATTTATTAACAGTTGGTTCTCCAAATATTGTAATTTTTACTATATTGAAGGAAAATTTTCTCCTTAAATATAGTGATCCTTGCCAAATAATAAGACAAAATTCTCTTCATTTTATTAAAATCCCATGCTTTCACCTGCTACATTATTTTCCCCACAAGCTGGTTTGTAGCAGTTAAGAATATTCTTTCTTTGAATATCTAATATAACAAGTCACACCTAGTTTTCTTGAAAATTCAATTAGTTGATGATCTTAATCAGCACAGGCAAACCCAGATTGAAATTCCTTTAATTAATTTCTCCTTCACATTACAATGGCATCTCACCTGTTACCAGAAATTTCTGTAGAAAATAAGAGAAAAACAAGTGTTCGATTCCTTTGGTTTTGTTATATTGACAAAGCGACCAAACCCCGATTGTGCAAGCAAATCCAGTCATAGGTTTTCTTGCATTCAACTTTGCACAAAGTTTGGCAAAAAGCCATTAACATAGAGGTGCCGAGCTTGCCGCAATGTTCATTTACGTATCTACATGCAAAGTCAACCCTGCCTATATATATATATATATATATATATATATATATATATATATATATTTCTCTTATATACTCAATCTTCCTTTCGCCTAATATACCTCCCTTGTCGACAACTCTACGCGGCATTCTAGCCATTGACAACATTTTGTTTTTTTTGTAAAATTAAGGGTTTTTCTTTTGCTTCATTCGCTGAAGAAGAAAAGGCTCTCTCTCCTTGCAATAAAACCACATTTTCTGGTTCATTTTCTTTATGACCAAGGTAATGTCATGACTTTCCATGTTGTATTTATATGTTTCTTATCATTTTAATAAGTTTAACTTGCATTAAACTTCATTGGCCACGTAATAATCTTGATATAGGGAACTGGGTTTTTACAAATAAAGTTTCTGAATATATTCTCTGTTTGTACTTTTGTTGAATCTCTTGGGAGAAGGAATTAGTTGGAATACATATATTTCAGTTTAAAAGCCTTGCAGAGAAAGAGGAGAATTAATAAAAAATGCAAATGGGAATACAAGGGCAGTGCCAAAAACGCAGGGGTAGCCCTTTTCTATGCCATTAAAACCGGCTTTTTTTAAGTGTTGTCCTAATGGTGGAAATGCAAATGTATGAGAGAGAGGTAGTGAAGGTAACGCGTAAAAATTCAACAATAGATGTATTGTTAATTTTAACTTTATTAATATAAACGTTTAGCCCCATGTGACCTTTGCTGCAATTCTCATGAGGTACTTCACCTTCATTTTTTTAATACCTTTTTCATTTATATATATATATATATA
This sequence comes from Durio zibethinus, assembly GCF_047325235.1. NCBI lineage: Eukaryota > Viridiplantae > Streptophyta > Magnoliopsida > Malvales > Malvaceae > Durio > Durio zibethinus. The sequence goes on from NC_143167.1 coordinate 2,526,668, forward strand.
TATATATATATAGACACACACAATGGCACAGGATCCATTGTCCTTTGCCACCACCTTCTTCAACACCACACTTTGTCTCTTCCATTTCTCTGATCTTCAAACGTGAATTCTTCAAAGCATTTGCTTGATGTATTTATATATTGACTGTGAAATTTTGGTCAGTGTCAAACTTAATGCTGTGCTAATGTTGATGTTAGTGTTTGAACATTGTTTTGACTGATAAATATTTCGTTTTTGTGATTTTTGCAGGTATAAATTTGTTGGTAATCGAATTTATGAAATGGGATTTGTCCGGAACCCAAATATGAGGAGTGGGTATTTCTTGGAAGGAATGCTTGGTGATTATGTTGGAGGAAAGGCTAAGGTCAAAGCTCCTAAAAATGGCTCTACTCGGCTTGTGACAGCTCTCACCTGCCTGCAATTTTCCTTTGCTTTGTATGCAACATTGCTTTTGTATTTCATGAGTCCAGCAGTAGATTTAAGAACCAAACCAGACTTTACTTGGGCTACTAGAATTGCAAGAAACATGAAACAGTTCATCATCCCTCCACATGTTCTTGGCCGCTACCAAGAGTCTGCTTCTTTCATCAGAGTCGAAATCCCTCCAATTACCCCATCCGAAGTTTGTGAGCATGAGAAGATTGATTTCGTGCAGAAGAAGTCCAATGATGTTCAAATGATCAAGCTGAAGAGAGAGTTGTATGATGAGATACTGGATTTTCAAAGCAAAACCATTGGAACTGAAACTCTAGCTCAGCTAATGGCAATGAAATCCAAGTGGGATATGCGAGGTCCCAACAGACCAAAAGTGACAGTGCTCTTGAACCATTTCAAGAGAAAAACACTTTGTTCCCAGCTTGATTCTTTGCTTCAGCAGACTCTTCCATTCCATCAAGTTTGGGTGCTTTCATTTGGGAGTCCAAACGAGCACTCTCTGAAGAGAATTGTAGAGAGCTACAACGATTCAAGGATCAGCTTCATTAGTTCAAGCTATGATTTCAAGTACTATGGCAGGTTTCAAATGGCTTTACAAACAGAAGCTGATCTTGTATATATCCTTGATGATGACATGATTCCTGGAAAGAAAATGCTACAGATTTTATCTCATGTAGCAGGAACAGAAAAGTACAAGAACTCTGTTTTAGGCAGCATAGGAAGGATTTTGCCTTTTAGACAGAAGGACTTTACATTCCCCAGCTATAGAAAATTTCGATCAAAGGAGGCAGGGCTGTACTTGCCTGACCCTGCCTATGATATTACAGTTGATAAAATTGTGCAGGTGGATTTTCTTTCCAGCTCATGGTTTTTATCTTCTGAGCTTGTCAAGACACTTTTCATTGAGACACCTTTCACATTCATGACTGGTGAAGATCTGCACCTTAGGTACGTTTACCTCAACTGAAACTGTTAGAAATTTCCATGTTTGTGAATATTGTTGTTTTGTTTATTTGCATATAGACATTGGTCTTGCAGATTGTGTCACCATGCCATGGTAAACAGCTGGTCCAAAAGCATTTTTACTATAATTGGCTTTGTTTTGATTGGTACAAAAATCGAATATCTTTTCTTGGTTTGGTCACCTGTTCAATAATATAGAAACAATCTGTTCATTATTTTAAGTTAATTGTGATAAAAAAAATGATTATAGCAGAGGGATCACTACATATTTGATTATGTTAAGAGTAAGGGCTCAACTCAATGAAAGTGAAAGTTGACCATGCAGCTAACCTGATCTATAGGGTGAAGACATTGAAAGTCGATTCAGAAAGCAATTGAAGTACTAATTATCTACTTAATTTTATAAAAGAAACTTGTTAACTCATTCTAAAATTCATTAGTACTGATTTGGTCAGCTTTTCTAATTATTGTAATAACTCTTGAAGAAAATGAAGGATATTTTATATATTAGTTCCAGTTAAGGATGGATATATTGTATCTTGTGTCCCGTACTAATATTTCTGCATCATTGATTTGTCTATACTAAATTATTTACTTGCACATTACATGTTTAATTTTCTGGAGGAAGTGGAAACAGTAGTAGGAGAACTAGAATGATGGTCGTGATGATAAGAATAACAAAATTAGATTTTAAATCAGAGCTAATTTTAGTTGCTAATTGCTACTGGTGATTTTATCAAGGTGTAGCTCATTTTTTTTATCACATTCAAAAGACTGTTTTACGGATTGGATAATATTTTCTGTTCTAAACTGCTACATATAGTTTTCAAGCTTCTTATGGCTATAGTATTTTGCAAACTTGTGCAGCTATCAGCTTCAGAAGTACAGAAATGCTGGCTCATTTGTTCTTCCAGTTGACCCAACTGACAAAGAAACTTGGGGTGATAGTGAACATAGGCTTGCTTATGTGTCAGAAACCACCGTAATCTTCAAGGACATAGTTCAAGTCAGAGATGATCAGTGGTGGAGGGCACTAACTACTGGTTATGTAACTCAATGGGCTGCAATGTATCCTCAAAAGATTGATGCTCTCTTTTATGCTCACTCTATAGATGAGGTCAAGGCACTTGCACCACTACTTGAAAAGTTTAGATCTACTGTTGGCAAGAAGGCTTACATTGTAGTCTCCGGAGGCAGTTTCTGCCCGTGTGAAGATGCTGCAGCAGCCCTAAAGTGGCCAAAGTTGGTTTGCAAAGAGCGAAGATTTAAGATTTTTGATTTGCAAATCGGAGCACTTTCAGGAACATCGAACTCTGAGGCTCCAGTTCTGCAAGCAGTATACTCTAGCATGAAAGGATTGATCAAAATTCACAACCCCAGTGTGGTGATCACAGTGACCGACATTGATTCCAATGTCAAGAAAGCTTTGAAAATGGCATCCGAGACTAATGCAAATGGTACTGCTCTGGTACTTTTGCCAAGGCCTTCCGTCTCAAAGGTTCTATGGATGGCTGATCTAAGATCAACAGCATTGCCAAGTAAGAATGACTAGCTTTTCTTCTTTAGAGCTATATGTATATAGTAACTGAATATCTAGAGATAAACAACCTACTCAAGTGAAAAAGAGCAGTGATGTAGCTTCGGTTCTAATTAATTTCAAGCCTAGCGGTAGAAGAGTAAATAGTTCAAACCTTTTAGGCTGTCAAGTATGTTTGTGAGTCAAGAAATGCATAGTTTAATAATCTCTAGGTCATTTATATATTTCACCCCTAATGTATCTGATGAGCAATAATCTAAGTGGCCAATTGTCGATTGCAGATTGGAACCGGATGAGGATCTCTGTCAACATAATTACCCAAAACCGTTCCCCGTCCTTAACAAGGCTTCTTAAATCTCTCACCGATGCATACTATATTGGAGATGAGATTCCTATCAGCTTCAATATGGACAGCAAAGTGGATGAGGCAACTATTAAACTTGTAGATTCATTTGTTTGGCCTCATGGCCCTAAGACCTTCAGAAGGAGAATCATTCAAGGGGGGCTCATTCGAGCTGTTAGTGAGAGTTGGTACCCAACATCAGATGATGACTATGGCCTACTACTTGAGGACGATATCGAAGTCTCTCCTTACTACTATCTATGGATTAAATATGCTCTCTTAGCCTACCATTATGATCCTCAAATATCCCTTCCTGAACTGTCATCGATCTCTCTTTACACTCCTCGATTAGTTGAAGTAGTGAAGGAAAGGCCAAAATGGAATCCAACTGAATTCTTCAAGCGCATTCACCCAAATACACCTTATCTTCACCAGCTACCTTGTAGTTGGGGTGCAGTTTTCTTCCCCAAGCATTGGAGAGAATTCTATGTCTACATGAACATGAGATTCACTGAAAATGCAAAAGCAAATCCAGTTCAAATCCCCAAGTCTAGAACAAATGGTTGGCAAGCTTCATGGAAGAAGTTTCTCATTGACATGATGTACCTCAGAGGCTATGTTAGCCTTTATCCCAACTTCCCAAACCAAGCTAGCTTTTCAACTAACCATATGGAACCAGGGGCTCACATCAGTGCAAAGGACAATGTTGTTAGGCATGACAAGGCAGATTTTGAAGTCCCATTATTGAAGCAAGATTTCAGACCCCTGTTGCCTAATGGCAAGTTACCTCCAGCCTCAAAGTTGCCATCACTTAACCTTTTCAACCAACCTGTTTCACTGAAGGGGCTCAAGGCAGCAGGAGCCAAGTTGGGTCAAGATGTATTAAGATGCGATAATGCCACAGAGATTGTGACTGTTGATCATGTGACAGGTCTGCCACAGCAATGCTCGAAATTCCTATGATTGAATCGTTTGTTATTGGTTATTCTTTATTTGTTTCATCAAAACAAGAAAATCACTACTGTAGTATTTTTGTTAGCATTTATACTCTGTTGATATGCAACCACCGGAACCATAAAAGGGGAGAAACAGTGGGAAACAAAGGTTTTAACATTGTTTCTTCCTTGATTTGATATTCCATTTTAATGGAAGGAGAAGAAAAGAATTTGATGGTATTCAATGAAAGCCGAAAGTGGCTCTGCTGTAAATTGCAATTGTCTCCATAAAGGGTAAAAAAAGAAAAAAGAAAAAACCAGCATTTCTCTCTCTGTCTGATCTCATTCTTGTCATTGAGGATAGCTTGTAAATCAAAATCTTGGGTAGATTTTGTCAGCTACAATTAAACAGCAGATATATTTATTTTTTCAAATTATGACATTTGATTGCTCACCATCCCATGGAAATGCAGCTTCCCTGATAAGGCCATCGGTGCTAAAGTGATTTAATTACCAAGCAAATTGCATGGAGTTTAAAGCAAACGTAACATTGAATAGCTGACGGCACTAAAAACTCCACTAATGGATGAAATAATTTTAATTTATAATATAATTAATATTAAATTATATAAAAAATTGAATTAAATTTAACAAACAAATTAACCAATAAATTTAATCTTTTATCTTAATTGTAACAACTTAAATTATAACTTGAAATTATAGTATAAGATGATATGCTTCTTTTAAAATCAAACTTAATTTACCAACCTAATAAACTAGTACCACAAAATAATTCTTTACAAGATTTTTTTTGTATTTATTATAATTTTAATTACTGTAATTTAGATTTAAATTATTCCAAAAAAGACATTTTTTTTTTCAATTAATATTAAGGATAAAGCTTAACAAGATTAACAAGCTATAGATAAAATGTTCCCATTTGACAAGCCAACTATTGGAGCTTTTGGTAATTTAATCATGAAATTTGCTGGATGCCAAAAGGATGTTCGACCAACCATGATTTATATATTGCTAACATTAGTAATGTATTAAAAAAACAACTGCTGTATTAAACAAATTTTTTTTCTTTTTTTAAGGAGTGGTAAACAAATTGCTGACTAACATATTAAAGAGGAACAACATGTTATATAAAAACTTGTAAAATATTTTTCACATAAATCATATTAAAGAGACTATTTAGTTCGAGATTATAAGAATAAAAATATGTTTGGATAGATTATATTAATAGAAATCTTTGTATAATTTAAGATTTATATTATTTTTATTTTTTATTTATATATCTTAAATATGTTTTTAAACTCGATCTTATTATAATATTATTTTTTTTAATATAAATAAAAAAATTTTATTTATAAAAAATTAATTCAGGCAAGTCAATATATATTACACTAAAATAGAACAAAGAAAATCCAGTTTTAAATTTTGAATTTTTTTTAAAAAATATTTGATATAATTAATAAAAAAATACCTTAGAATTAGTCTTTTATTAGTAAGTTCTTCACTTTATAGTTACAAGTCCTAGTTTTAATTTAGAAATAAAAAATAATAATAATAATATAATAACAAATGGTATAAAAAGTATAAATATTACGTGTCAAAATTTAAATTTTAAATTCATACGATTTTAAAATTTATACATATATTCGTTCGACATCACAAATTAATTTATTTATTATGATTAATACTCTTATGATATATTATTTATTTTAATATTTTTAATTTCATAATTTTATCTTATAAAAATTATTTTAAAAAAAATAATGTAAACTCTTTTATACCGTAATAACTTTTTTTTTATACCCATACGAAATTCATAATTTTTTCTTAAATCCGTGCCATAAGGACATCGCTACAATGTAAATTAATTAATAATTTAATTTTTAAGTTCCCCCACCCCATTGGCGAAAACAAAGTCCCCAACCCCCAAACGCAACAAAAACCAGGTGTAACTTTTTCTCTCGTCTCTCTTACTCTATAAAACTTTATTAAAAAAAAAAAAAAAACCTTTCCTTCTCGCTGTTTTCTCTCTCTGTGATAGAAGATCACTGATTATCAACCAAAACAAATCAGGTAAGTTTCTAACCCTAACATTTTCTTGTCGAAATTTGACATTTTTTGTTGTTGGGTTGTTATTATTTTTCATAAAAATAATTACTTGATGACAAAATTTTGTACAGTTAGTTTCTTTTATCTTGGGTTTATGGTTTTTTCTCCTTCTCGGCTTTGATCTTGGAATGTTAAATTATCATTCCTTACAAAAAAAAGAGTATTTTTTACCCTTAAATTGATAACTTTTTTTGTTTGTTTGAGTTTATGGTCGAATGTGATCAGGAAATTTTCTCTTGTAATATGCAGATCAAGAAATTATATGAAATGGCTTGACTTTTTTTTCTTAGCAGATAGTAAAAATGTTATCGTTTTAAATGCAAATTTTAATTTTTGGTTAATTGGGTATTTCTGTTCACTATGTAATTTGGCGGTTCTGTTGTTATTTTAAAGTCATTTGCATTTTGGGTTTTAGAAAAGATGTGATGGATCAGGGTTGGTGAAATGGTTTGAGCTCAAATGTGGAAAACCATAAAGGAGCGATTCTGGAGAGTGAAAACAGTATAATAAATAGCATAATTTATGACAGTTTTTATTTAAGAGTTAATAGTTTTGACAAACATTCTTAGTTAAAATTTTTGACGTAAATTGCATTCTAAGAGTAAATTATGGTCATAACATGCTTGAACTATGTAATTGGTTTTAAAAGTTTGAAATTTTAATCATTGGCTGAGTTAATGCGACAACTAATATGGTGACTTGCTTGAACAGTGTGGTAAGTTTTTGGATTTGATTTTATTTGCATTATCTTACAAAATAAATGAGAATTGCAATTTCTGTTCTAGGTTTCTTTTCTTGCTGCCTAAAATGCTTTGAATTTATTATATTAGTCTAATCTGAAGCACCCTTTTGAAATATAAAGTGTTGCAGATCTTTTGTTCGTATTTTGATGCTTTTTTGTTATATATTTTGAAGCTCGAAACATCATACTGATCAGAGGCCAAGCTTGGTTGAAGATTAGAGTTGCTTTGCTTTGGTGATCTTGAAGAATGCCCCCATTTGCTCCTGAAGGTGCTTATGGGAGATAACTGTTCTTGTGGGCATCTAAACTTTTAAATCAAGTGCAAGAGAACATACTGATATGGGCACCATGCACCGCAGGTTAGGATTTATTGTTTACATATTAATTAGTATCTTTCACTATTAGAAATTAGTGGCATAAGTAATTGTTTTGAACCTTACATCATTCTTATATGTCTTGAATTGCCAAACTTTCTTGGCTTATCGCTTATGATAACAAATTTCCAGGGCCCCTTTTACTAAACTATTTCAATGCTTTGCAGTGGAGTTTTAAAGAAAACAAATGATAGTGCGAGGCTCATTATAACAACAATTCTTGGAGTTGTTTTTGGGTTTTTTATTGGTGTTTCATTTCCATCAGTTTCCCTTTACCAGGTATGTTTGCCTTCATTTCTATCTATCTATGTTGCAGTAGGTCTATCTTCCATAAAATTTGTTTTCAATATCTGCAGATTCACTTACCTTCAAGCCTTAGATCATCTCTTGATGTACCCACGTCCAATGACCAAGAATTCTTTATAGTCAGATCTCCTGAAACAACTGGGGTCAATGTTCCTAAGGTGCCTGTCTACTTACTCTCCATCCCCTTTTTTCTTATAATGTTTTGATATTTGTAAGGGTAAGGCATTTTATTGATATTTGTCAGTTATATATTTTTTTAAATTATCAGGGAGAGTTTTGTTTGCAGCTAGAGTCTTATTTATCTGTTTTCTAGCTTCTTGTGTGGAGCAAGGCTCTTTGTTCACAATTACAGCGTGGTGCTTGGTTTTGATCCAATTTAGTAATTGTTTTCTGCTTCTGTGTTTTCCCAGATATATGTTCCAACAAATCCTCGTGGTGCAGAATTATTACCTCCAGGAATTGTTGTTCCAGAATCTGACCTTTACCTGCGCAGATTATGGGGTGAACCTAGTGAGGTATGATACATAAGTACTCTTTACATTCAAACATCATAATGCTGGTGCTTTATTAATGCCATCTAAGTATATGGTTGGAACAGGCTGGAACTTTCTTTTTCTTTTAACATCTTTGCTGACTAGGAACTTAACATGCAGCTTATCATGTTGTTTCCACTAGAAAAGTTCTGATGCATGAAGGCTGTTTTGGCACTATATCACTATCATTTTCAGCTTTGAAACATACACCATGCCATGTGCTAAAATATACCTCCATTTGTCTTATGACTCTTGGTTAATAGGTGTCTCTTATCGTGATTTTCCTTAAATCTGCAGGATCTGAAGAAGAAACCAAAGTATTTAGTGACATTTACAGTTGGTATTAATCAGATGAATAATATTGATAAATGTGTTAAAAAGGTTAGATAATGGGATCATTCCATCTTTGCTTTTTAGTTTTTTTTCCTGTTCTGGTTTCCTGACCTTCTAACACTTCTGTATTCTTACATGTTGAGTTAGTTTTCTGAGGATTTCCAAATTTTACTTTTTCATTATGATGGCCGGACAACTGAATGGGACCAATTTGAGTGGTCAAAGAACGCAATCCATGTTAGTGTGAGGAAGCAAACGAAATGGTAAGTATTGTAGTGTTCTGAATGGTTCAAAATTTCTATCTTTCCAGATCCTTTTCGTTAGAGGGAGTTCTTTAATGGTACGCCTTTGTCTATTCCTTGCATCTCCGAATTCCAATCACTGCTTGTTAGATTAGCTTAGACTTGTTGTCATTCAGGTGGATGATAATTTTGCCGTCAGTTCTTACATTCCTGCTCATATATCTATTTTAGGTGGTATGCAAAAAGGTTTTTGCATCCAGATGTTGTTGCTGCTTATGAATATATTTTCATCTGGGATGAAGATCTGGGAGTGGAACACTTCAATGCAGAGAGGTTTCTCTTTTCAACCAGTTATACTTTTCACTTAATTTCAACACGTTTATGTTTCTTTCTAATTTTCTCTGCACAAGTTACCAGATACATGGAACTGGTCAAGAAACATGGTCTGGAGATCTCACAACCTGGTTTGGAGCCCAATAATGGACTGACATGGCAGATGACAAAGAGGAGAGGTGACCAAGAAGTTCACAAGTACTCTCTTTCTCTCTCTCTCTCTCTCTTGGCTTATCAACGGGCAATTATTTTACCAATCATAAAAAATCATGTTTCTTTTTTCTCTGAAGTTCTGCATTTTGACTTGGTTCACAGGTTGGTTACTGATGAGAAACCAGGCTGGTGTAGTGATCCATATTTGCCACCATGTGCTGCGTATGCCCTCTCCCTCTCTCCCTCTCTCTCTCTCTCTCTCTCTCTCTCTCTCTCTCTCACACACACACACACACACACACACACACACACAGACAATGTATCTTGCAAATTTTTAGCAAGGTTGTCATTCTTGTAAATTATAAATTCAAAAATTTACATAATATGTTACTGAGCATTTTCAAAAGGGCCAGAGATCATTATTTTAGACTGACTGCAAATTATGAAAATTTGGAATCATGTCTGTATGGAGAATCATATTTAGCAATGCATGAGCATTATCTCTGATTTGCATATTTGTAATGCACTTCACTGTTAATGTTCTTTCAACTGGATGCCCTCCTTTTCCCTGAGTGCATTTAACAATGTTTGCTTTTTTTCAGTTTTGTGGAAATTATGGCTCCTGTATTTTCTCGGGAAGCTTGGCGATGTGTATGGTATATGATTCAGGTAAAGTGTGCTTAAGGATTTTGTGGACTTTGGCCACATTGTTTAGAATATTTACATGCTCACAGATTAACTGACTAGATAGGTTACTTAAATCGAAAGAGAACTGTTAATAGATGGACTCTTTATTAGTTCCTAAATGAGGTTATCTAGGAAAAATAAAATTATGAACTGGCTCATATACCAGCACCTTTTAGGATGAGTTCCCTCCATTCTCAACTTCTCAGATGATGGAAGGAAAACAAAGATATGGATTAGGAGCATACAACTCTGTTTGATAGAAATTTACTTAGTAACTTGGTTCAATTTCTTTAGCTCCTTCATTTTTTTATACTACCAAAATGCTTAACTGATCATTTTCTTGTAGAATGATTTGGTGCATGGATGGGGATTGGATTTTGCCCTCAGAAGATGTGTTGAGGTCGGTTGTTTCTGTCTCTTTTTGCCATTTCCTTTTCAATGTTGACTGCTCTTTGGGGAACACAATAAGAACCTGTGGAAATCTTTGCTAGATGGAGAATCAGAGCATTTTAATATACTTCAGAATTACGAACTCTTTATGGAAATTCTTCTTTGGAAAAATTAGCAACATTTGAATGCATTATTATGACAACGACATGCAGAAAGAATCAAAGGGGCTAGTTTGCAAAAATTGTTAGAACTAGTGAGATTGATTTTGTTTTCAACTATTTAACAACATGCCAAGCTGCCTTCTCTTAACACACCCTGTGAAAAGTGAGAGCTTCATGTTTACTGTCTCAGTCTGGCTTCTTATTTAATATTGTATTAAATTACTATTTTCTTCTCCACAGCCTGCACATGAAAAAATTGGTGTGGTAGATTCACAGTGGATTATTCATCAAGTAATTCCTTCTCTTGGGAGCCAGGTTGGTCATTATCAGCTTGCCAGATATTTTGGCTATCTTATAACGCTGAATGATGTTGTGGCACATATTCTCATAAAGAAAGTTTCGTTAAATGTTTTATGTGAATTATTAATTATATGAATATAGCTTTTTATCTATATCTAGTGGTATGGGTGGTAAGCATGGAACTGGATCCCAGGGTTATTTTGAGTTGTTTGATTGAAGTTTGACCGAATAACTCTTTTTTCCGCTTGTTGGAACAATTTCACCTAGCACTTCCCTTTCAACTTTGACGTTATCTCATGTTGTTGCAATGTTCTTGCTCTTCATTCATACTCAACATTTTTGTCATTGCCTTCCTGATTATAATCTCATTACTATGAGTTCTGTCCAATTTCAGGGCATGCCGGAGGATGGTAAAGCTCCTTGGGAAGGGGTATGCATATATATGAATTCTGACATCATAAATGTTGCTTAGATTTGAAACTTCTCTTTGTAAAAAGAAAATATTAAATCTCTAAGCCGACTCACTTCTTTCTTTCTTTTCCATTCACAGGTTAGAACAAGGTGCAAAAATGAGTGGTCTATGTTTCAGAATCGTCTCGCGAGTGCAGACAAGGCATACCTTGCTCAGCTAGGAAAGGGATAATTGTTTTATATCTTTTTCCCCAACCCCTCCCTCATTGTCACCCCCATTTGTACATGTACCATCTCACCTGATGTTTTTTAGGGTTCTGTTTGAGTGACAATTTTGCTGGAAGAGGCTGGACTCATTTCCCTTGGCCGCATTTTTTCTATCTTAAGATTTCTACCGTTATATTAAGGGAGAGAAATTTTGTATCTTGTCTTCCTCGTGAGTTATTGATTTTTCTTATTGCTTCATGTCATGTCCTCTAAAGAACAATGGTGGTGTCTTTCCTCAAAGTTAGCGCATGATTGAGTCTTTCTTCATGTCATGTCCTCTATTTTGCTAAACAGGTGCCTCTTAATCCTCCAATTAGTTCGAGAATCCGAAATTCATGTCAAAAAAAGAAAACAAGTTACATACCAACAATGGACAAATGGAGTATGCTAATCAGTTCTCTAAAGATTTATATAATTTTTATGACAAAAGTATTGGTAGTAACTTTTTTTTCTCTAGCTAGCATTGCTAATGTAAAATTTACTATGATTTTTTCCTTTTTGGTAATATTATTAGGGGTAGTAACTTTCACAAATACCGAACCTTGATTGACAGAAAAAAAAAAAAAAAAAAAAAAAGGAAATTTTCTCCTGACCAACTGGATTGTAAGGCGTGGATTTATCAATTCTACAAGAAGTTTCTCCTGTGACCTTAAAGATTTGAAGCTATGCCCTTCAGACATCTTTTGCATTAGATTTCAATAATTAATCAACCCTCAGGAGTTCAGTTAAGTCATTGTTGTCATGAAAGAAGGATATTGAACGCATCAAAACTCAAAGAACACAAAATAATTGTAAAACCAAAGTCAAAATTATAGTAGAGATTTATCAAGGCAGGGAGGAGCTTTCAGCTGATTTCATCAATACTTCATTTCTGCATCAGACTCGAATGATAAAGTAACGGTAAATGGAAGCAACTGTTTTCTTTTTATTATTATTATTTTCTTGACCCTTGATATTAATTTATCATTTGTTTAAAACGACAGCAGACGAAAAAAAAGAGAAAAGGTTTGTCATGTAACGGCCGAATATTGATTTGTCCATTGCTGCTGCATTGACATTTGAACCTCTTTTATTCTTGAAGCTGAAGAATTTTTTTTCCTGAACGAAAAAAGCAGCAACTCCACTACATGTCACGCCCATAAGCAAGTAGTAAAACTGATTTCCCTAGGATCTGACGCTGAAACTGAGCAAGTTCCTTGTGATCTGCCTCATCTCTACTTTGAAAGAAAGACAATAGCAAAGCATTGATACTTCAACTGAACTCCCACTGTTAGCATTGATAATCTGCTATTACAATGAATCATTCCCTCAGCTTCTTTGAAGGAAGTTGAGCCATATATTTATACCCAATACAGCCTAATAGATGTAATGTTATATATAATATTCAATTATTCATCTCATCATTAAAATACCCTTCATTAAATAAATGCCCAAATGTCAGCAGAATTTTCTCATTGTTGGTATTGGTCCAACCTCGGGGAGATTACCATGGAGGAATTTAATAATGTGTGAAAGGTTTTTCCTAATTTGCCTGGTTGGTGATGGTAATGCTTAAAGGAAGCCAAGGAAAAGCCTTGTTTAGGGGTGAAAATGAACCCTTTTTTTTTTTCTCACCAAACTCCAATTGCTTTGAGGATGGCAAGCCTTTTTTGCTTGCATTGGCAGGTACCTCACATATAAGAAAATGTTCGTCTTACCTTCCTGGCTTGTGGGACAAGGCTTAAGAATATAGGCGAGCAGGTTGATTAGCTACAGCCTAGATGGTTTGGAAGACCTCTTGGACCGTGACACTGATCGTAACCACTAAATTTGAAAGCTCAAACATCAATCATCAGTTTGACCAAGACTGATCTTCACCATTGTTTTTTTTTTTTTTTTTAATTTTTGAGACAGCGAAATGTATTAAACCAAAGAATCACAGCCATAATTTGGTGAAATTGTGTAAAGAAAATGAAAATAATGAAGAAGATAGAAAAAGGAAGTTTACTCTGTCATCTCAAAGGCTTTTTAAAATTTTGACTGTCTCTCCTTGCTTAAATTGATCGTTAGCTTCCTTCTGGAAGAACAAAAAATGCTACTTAAAAATTGAAACAGCGTTAGGCACCAACCCCTCTTAGCAATCTAACATAAAAAGCCTGCTTAAAAACCTATATTCTCATACAAGCCACATTCAACTCTCTCTCTCTCTCTCTCTCTCTCCAAGCTTTTGCAGCTCAAAAATCTCTCTCAAGTCTCCTCTTTAGCCCCCTGGGTACTGTTGATTTTCGCCATTGCTGCTTGTTGTAACTTGGGGCACTTGCTCTCTGGTGATTTTATGGGAGTTGTAGGAGCCCTCTATCAATAATCTTGTAAACTAACTCGTACTCTTTCAAAGGTCTCCCTCTTTGTTTACTCTCATTATCCTTTTTTTTTATCTAAGGTGGAATCTGTTTGATTAAACTAAGTTTAGTTTTCATTCTTTGAATCTTTTCAGGGCTCCTAAAACTCCCAAGTTATCTACTTCTTTGCAAGGTAACATTTATATATGTCTTAAATTTGCTTTCTCTTTTCTGCATAGACATCCATTTCATCCGAAGTAAAAGATAGACTCTTGTGTTTTGTTAGCTTCTGAAACATGCAACCCTGGAAAGCTTTCTTCAATGTACAGTTCAAAAATGTTTTAAGAATCTATTTCCATAATTATGCCAGTTTTGTTTGTATCTGATAAGAGTGAAAAATCTTTGGAGAAATAAAGCATTTGTGAGTAGTTTTATCTGTTAGAAATTTGTGTTAAAATCAAGCCATTTCTGAGATTAGTCTGCCTACTAATATGATGAACTGCATATTTTTAAGCTTTGTGCCAAAGAGAACAATACATCAACATACAACAATTGGCAGTTAACCAACCAGTATTCAGATCCATTTTCCAATTGGTTTGACATTTTATAACGATTAGTATCAATCAAATTGCATTTATTAAGTGCAGCAGTAAGCATCCACTAGCTGTCTTTTCTGATATTTAATTATATTTTGTTTGTTTCACCAAAGATGGGAGAGATGTCAAGCTTCCAATTGGGTGTTATCGGTGCCCTGTTTCTTTCAGTTGCATCATCTGTCTCTATTGTCATATGCAACAAAGCTTTGATGAGCAATCTTGGATTCCCTTTTGGTAATTTGTCCATTCCTTCTTTATAGAAGAAATTTTTATTCCTTACTTGAAACAGCAATCCCCATTATTATATCAGAAGAGGAGTAAACTATTATTTACAACATTGAGTTGATTTTCTTTAACCCTCTTTCTCCTTTTTGGTGCAGCTACAACACTCACTAGCTGGCATCTCATGGTAACATTTTGCACCCTTCATGCGGCGCAACGCTTCAGTCTGTTTGAGAATAAATCAATTGACATGAAGACTGTGATGCTCTTTGGCATCCTCAATGGTGTTTCCATTGGACTTCTCAACTTGAGCCTTGGATTTAACTCCATTGGATTCTATCAGGTGGACTTCATTTTTGCAAACATTATTACATGTTATTGGAAATCTATTTCAAAGGTATTGGTTGTGTCCTCATTCTTTGTGGTGCCTTATTTGGCAGATGACAAAACTTGCAATCATACCATTCACTGTATTATTGGAAACAATCTTCCTAAAAAAGCAATTCAGGTTTTTTTTAATATTTTCACACAGCCATTAGTTCTGATAATTGAGCATTTTGAGATTCAAAGCTAACCAGAACTTTTTGTTCTACTCTGTGCAGCCAAAAGATAAAGCTGTCCCTCTTTCTTTTACTTGTTGGAGTTAGCATTGCCTCTGTAACGGATCTCCAACTCAATTTTGTTGGGACAATCCTTTCTCTCCTTGCCATCGTCACCACATGTGTTGGGCAAATTGTATCCTTTTACTCTCATTGCTTACTTTTTATAATTGGTTTCCTGGTTTGTTAAAAACTAAGGATGCATGAACTGATCAAGCATTTATATTTCAGAGCCATATTGCAAAGAAACGAAATTTAACATTGAAAAGTGCTTCTCAAATGATCTTGAAAATTCAATTTTGAAGATTTATTCTCAGGGCTTGCTCCATGATATACGTTGGCCAGTTTAGTTGAAAATGCTAGCATTTCAGCACCTTTTTTTTTTCTTGACTTGATGGATATAGCTGACAAACACCATACAGAAGAGGCTCAATGTCTCTTCAACCCAGTTGCTGTACCAGTCAGCTCCATTTCAAGCAGCTATTCTTTTTGTCTCAGGTCCTTTGGTAGATCAGCTCCTCACCAAGCAAAATGTGTTTGCTTACAAATATTCCCCTATAGTCTTGGTACACAACCAAACCTCTATTTCCTCAGCAGATTACACAGATTATCAATGAGATTCCTGATTAACTAATGGCCTTTGAACATTTGCAGGCATTCATCATCCTTTCATGCATTATTTCTGTATCTGTCAACTTTAGCACATTTCTGGTTATTGGTAAAACATCCCCAGTCACATATCAAGTTCTTGGTCACCTCAAGACTTGCCTGGTTCTTACCTTTGGCTATACGCTTCTGCATGACCCTTTTACAGACAGGAACATCATTGGAATCTTGATAGCCATTTTTGGTATGGGTTTGTATTCATATTTTTGCGCCCAAGAGAACAAAAAGAAACAACCTGATCCATTGGGGTCTCAGGTATACATATATACATATAATTATATATTCCTCTCTTCAATTCTCTTTAACTCCCAAGAAAGGTTTGTTTAACAGATTTTTATGTCTTGTTTTTCAGATGAAAGATAAGGATGCAACACCATTTCTGGCCCTCGAGAAAGAAGGCCATGAGGTTAAAAATTCAGACAAGGATTCCCTTGTCTAAAGCAAAACAAGATTTTGTGTCTTAAGTTGTTCTTTCAAACATTTTGTACCTCGAGCGTAAATGACTTCAATTCTTTAAATAAACCCACCCATTTTCCAATTCATCTGCTCTTCCCCCTTTGCAATTGTAGTTTCAAAGTAATTATCAATAAATGTCAAAGAAATAAATCAAAAGATTTTATTTTTTGCCAACAAAGATGAATTTCAATGCTTTAAAGCTGGCTTTACCAACCAACTGCCCGGTGTGCACATGTTTCCAAAGGTGCAGGACTCGTACGTACCGTCCGCGTTAGGAAATTCAGAAGTTTAAAATTATCATCTTAGAAAATTACTTTAAAAGATTATTATTTTATACTAGCTCTTGAACACGCAAGCGAAATATACTAAAATTTTAATAATTAAGATAAATACTAAAATAATAAAAAATCAATACATAGTTATCTTGACGTGTAAAAGAAAAAAATTAATGATTATGCATATTGGTTTTTAAAATAAAAAAAAGAGGCAAGTGTGGTTTTTAATTCTTTTTAAATAAATTAATAATATGATCTGATATCACTTGATTCGTCATACCGACTTAATTAAAAGTTTTATATATAATATAAATATAATTTGTAGAATTTTTAAATTTTACCGAATAATTTGGCATTTAGGTTTGATAAAGTAGGTAAAACGGAATATAATGTGTGGAAAATTATATAAAAGGGTGCATTTAACAACTAATCATATTCCAATGCAATTTTTTTTTATAAAATATTCCGATGCAAGATTTTATTATTATAATAATAACGATGGATGAACTTCCAAAGCTTATTCAAGATTTGCCAAATAATTTTTCTTGTTTTTTGGGGTTATTTTATGTGTATCAGTCCCAGATTCGAAAGTAACGTAAATAGGACAAAATTGTTAGTTGCAGCTGTGAAAATGATGTTTTCCTAAAATCATGATCCAACCTTTGGAATATTACTTTATAATTAAAGTGGCTTTTCTACTAATTCATCAGGGTTAAAGTGATCGAAGTTAAAAAGTTTAATATTTTATTAATAGATTATATAATTATTTATTATATTATTATTTTTTACAAAATTAAAAAAAATTAGAGAAAAATAAATAAATAAATATATGCACACAGTTATGGGTGAATATTTTCAAAATTAATTTGTTAAAGTTTTATGAACAAAAATTAAATAAGAATAAAATATGAAGAGATTTTGGCAAAAAATCAGTAACAAATAAAAAAGATAGTAACAAAATTTGATAATATAAAATACGATATAAAGATTATATTAAAAAAATTTATGAAAATTATAATAAAAATTATATATAAATTTAATAAAATTAAAAATATATATTCATATTTTCATATAAATATATATTACGACATAATTTTTATACAAAATATAATATAATTATATAAATTATTAATATTTTTATAATATAAATACACAATGATTAGATTATGCATAAATTAAATTTATTTGAAATAGAGGAAACATCTTTTTGCAGCCAAAAGAATGAGCGGTGGATTGTGACTTTTGATTTTACATGCAATGCCAATTTGATAAAAATAAGAGTTATTAATTTGATTTTTCACGTTAACCTAATCATATATGGTTTGATGACTCCCCACCACAATTACACTCATGTTCCATTCCTTGTTTTTTAATTTTCCCCCTTTTAAAGGAAGTGTAATTGTTATGCATTTATTATGAATATTATTTATTATAAAAATTAAATATATTAAAAATAATTATTTATAAATTATATATTACGATTTTTTTTGCAAATATAATTAATATGCATTTTATTTTTTAAAATGATTTATATTTTATTATATTGCTACTATATGAATTTTTATTTTGTTAAATTCTTTTAATGATACAACATAATTGTAAAATAAAATTCTTATTTAAATTGTAATCTTAAAAATAAAATATTTTATTAAAAGACATGACTTAATTATTAATAATAAATATCATAATTTATATGATAAAATGTGTATTAGCATTAGTAATGTTCATGATATAAAAAATGTTACTTTCCAAGATTTCTTTTAATGATAGGAACGTAATTTTGAAATAAAAATCAAATATAATGTTTTAAAATTAAATTATAATTTATTAAAAAAATTTGATTCAATTATTATTAACAAATATCAAATTTTATGCGATATTTTTTTTATTTTTAATTTACTTTTAATCCTTCGATCTCCATCTATTTAACTTGTAAAAGCATATTACACATTTAAATTTTTTTAAATTTGTAATTTTCAAAAATCATATCAATATGCAAATCATTTAATCTAATGCTATAAATTTATATGATTTTTTTAATTTTATTTTGAATAATTTTATATAAGCATATTGTAAATTAAAAAGAGAAGTGGAGTCCACATCAAGCAAAATTTATATATTTATTTATGTAACCTTAAAAGATTTTTTTTTTTAAAGATACATGCCAAGTGTCAAGTTCTTATTAAGCAAATGACAAGTAAATAAATAAACGTATAATATAAATTTACCATGTAATTAGCTTTTACATATAAATTTAGATAAATATATAAACAAACTTGAAAATTCCTCTCAACAATACTTTCCCGTGAAGAACACCAAGTTCCACGTGAATATTTTCTTTTCCCTTAAATTTCCTTGGATTTAATTTTTATAGAAAGTAAAAACAAAAAGTAATGGGCTTTTTCAAGTTGCTTAGGAAAAAAAATTAAAAATTATTATATATATATTTTATTATATTAAATTTTCAAAAAAAAATTAATTTTGTTTACTTTTAAAAGTACATAACAAAAAGGAGATTAATTAAAATAGACAAAAAAAAAAAGGCTTTAAGTTTGGCAAAGGTAATGGCAGCGCATGAAGGTTTAGGAAAACGGAGAAATGATTGGATGATTGGTCAGAGAATTGAGAGGCAATGAGGCACGGCCGCCCACATGACAAGTGATAGATGGAGCCCAAAGTTTCTACTTTGTTACTCTTCCCTTTAGAGGATAAAGAGCAGCTGCTTAGCCAGCTTTTCTTTCCTCACGGTTCGTTACCTACAGAATTATACTAACGCCTGTGTTGTGTGATCATTATCTCTTTTTTTTTTTTTTTTTGCCAAAATCAAATTATTAGAATATGTAACCCAATATTTATATGTTTAATATTTTTTAATGCCCACATTTATATGTTTAATTATTCAATGTAAGATCGAAATATATTATTTATTAAAAATAATAACAATTTAAATTGGATTATATTTGATTTTTCAAATAATATATAATATTATAAATTTTTAAAATTTTATTCAAATTTCAATTAATTTTTTTAAATAATCTGATTTGAATTAAATTTTATAATTTTAGTTTGATTTATTTATTTTTAAAATTTAATTTTTTATTTTTCTATATAATATGATATTTAAATCATTTATGTATAAAATAATTATTTTATTTTATAAAAATTAAAAAATATATAATTCAATTTTAATCAATTTTTTTATTTTTTTACATCTTAATCTGAAAATCAAATCAAACTTAATATATAAATTTAATATTTAATTCGAATCGAATAAAATAAACTAATTCAAACCAAATAATAAAATACCAATTCAAATTAAACCAAATACTATAATTTTAAATCATTTTAAAAATTTCAAAATTTTTCTCACCTCAATTATTTTCTCTTTTAAAATGTTTGATGTAACCATCTTCTTTTCTCTATTATTTTCTGCAAATTGCTAAACAAATTTAATTGAATCATGCTCAAACCATTTCAAGAAAATGGGACACAATCTTATCTATGAATGGAGACATATATTTCTATATAAGTTGAAAATTAATAACCACATAAAAGTTTCAAGAATGGTCCTTTTCATTTTATTTCATCTATCATAGAATATGATAATATAGTTTTAATTTTTAGTGGAGCAAGTAGCAACATGTTTTATTTTTTTTATGAACAAAAATTATTTATTTTTAATGTCAATTTCATTAGATGTTAACAAAAATAAGTATGGGGAATTAATTTTGATGTTATTATTAAATAAAGACCACAAAAATCCATCAACACTTAATGCCACAAGAAATGGAAGATACATGCAAATCAATACGATTGTCATTAATTTGTCATCTTTTGGAATCAACCAATCTTTCCCATTCCTTTTCCCCTCCTTTTTAGCTTTACTAAAATCATTAATGAAAACAAATTTTAATAAGAAAAATTATGTACATAAAACTTCACTAATTTGAACATATATTTTTGCACAAAGCAAAGCGTAGTTTGGATATAAAAAAATTATTTTATAAATATTAAAATTGAAATCTCAAATTTATTAGATTTTATCTTTTAATGATAATTAAATAAATCAATTAAATTTAAATTTTAAATATAAATATTTTAATATATAAACTAAAAATTTGTAATCATTTCTTAAATAACATATTCAATTAAAAATATAATAGTAATTGACTCATTATAAATTAATTATGATCGACACGTAAATAAACTAAAATTTTTTTTGAAAATTTTTGTAAAATCAATGTTTTTAATATTTTACATATTTAATTTTATTTTTTATATGAGTTTATACGAGTTTTATTTATATAAAATTATTATTATTAAAATTAAAATTTAGCATTCAACTAATAAATTTCATGATTGTTGACATATTTATTAATGTTTTGACAAATGAAATTTTATATTATTAGTTATAACATAAAACAAATTGGTATGGTTATTTTCAAGTCAAGTTAGTTGTAAGCTTCTCAACCAACTCTGAATTTTATTCTTGCTTAATTTGCAAGAAAAAATAAATAAATTCTTACTTTTCAAAATTTTCCTTGCAATTCCATAATTTTCCTTCTTTTTCCGAGAATATAAAAAATGTGTAATAATTTTTCTGACTTAAAAATGTTTAATAATTGAAAAAATAAAAACAAAAAGTGAAAAAGGGGAAAGTACATGATTGGCTGCATAAGTTAACGTACTTTTTTAACTTAAAATGAAAGGAGAAAAGGGTAATCAAGTAATTTTCATTATTCAATATTCGCCTGGCAATCTTTGTCACATATACGCTTTCCTCCCCTCCAGTTTTCTCAAACAAAGGAAAAAAAAGCTGAGCCAAACAGAGGGCAATCGACAGCTTTTTTTCTTTTTTTTTGGTAACTGAAACTCAAAAGGAAGAGTTTCGATAACTTCACCACTTCAAAAAAAAAAAAAAAAGGAAAAAAAGAAAGAAGAGTCTTTTCTCTTGTACTCCTTTACTGGGGATTAGAGGATCAAATCATCATTTCATTTCCATAACATTAATTTTTATTCTCTGTTTTGCAATTAATTTTTCAGTTTTTTTTTTCTTTTGCTTAAAAAAAAAAGAAAAAGAAAAATGGCTGGTTCGCAGAGCGTAGAACTAAAAATGGAAGGATGGTTATATATAATTCGTTCGAATCGGATTGGATTACAGTACTCAAGGAAACGTTACTTCGTACTTGAAGATCATCATCTTAAGAGCTTCAAATCCATGCCCATTTCCAATCTCCAGGTCTCTTCCTTCTTTTTTTTTAGTAATATTTTTTTGTTTTTTTGTTAAGAAGCTTATCTTGGAAGTTTCATTACTCATTTAACGAACAATATAAACAAATAACGGCATTAAACTTTACTATCATTTTTTTTTTGGGTTTAACTTTTTGATTAATCGATCCAACTGGTATAATAATAAGTGAATAACTTATTTCTTAATGGAGAATATTATTGATTATATTTTTATCTGTTTATTTAATAATGATTTTTAGTTGCTTAATCATGGATTAGTTGAATATGTTTGATAATTTCATGCGAAACGCGTTTTCAAGCAAAGCATGAGCACTTTGATAAGAAGGAGAGAGAGCTTGGTTGACAACATATGTTGCTTCTTTTACCTTTTTTGAATTGTTTCTTTCAGTGGAGCAGTCTTTCAAATTTTGCCCCCCCCCCCCCCCCCCTTTTTTGTTTTGTTTTGTTTTGGTAGAGATATAGCTTTTTATAGGTAAATCTGGAGCATTCTACTATCAAATTTCTATCAGGAATATTTAACTTTAGCAGTCATATGTCATGGTCTTTCTACTCTTTAATCTTTAGTTTTTATTGAAAGTTGAGTTGATTCGATGATAATCATAAGCCAAGCAAATCCTTAGCTCCACTTTAAGCATAATTGTGCAATTTGATGTGCCACGCCTTTGCTTTAGTGGGAAGTTGCTTGGCTTCCTTGGAAGAATAGCCAATGATCAAGCTATTGAGAGCCTCTGTTTCTTGCTGTTGCAGTTGTATTTTGTATATAATTTGATTGATGAATGGATGCTAAGATATTATCTTAGATCACAATCATTTTTGAGTTAATGTTCTTTTGCTTATAGTTTCTGAGTTGCAAACTGTTTATCTAATGGGTTTGACAATTTTATTAGGCGTAAGAACTAAACCTTGATTTGCCTTTCAGGAACCTGGTAGAAGTGCGATTATTGATTCATGCATTCGAGTTACAGACAACGGGAGGGAGAGCATTCACAGAAAAGTACTTGAATTATATGTTGTTTTTCTTGGGTGGTGATAAATTTTTCTGGTTTATATTTTCTGATTGGTTCATGCCATTGGACCCTCTTAGCGACACTTCTTTGTTCGACTTGTAGGTATTCTTCATATTCACCCTTTATAATAGTTCTAATCACAATGATCAACTTAAGGTGAGGCAAATATTTCACAAAAATTTTGTTAGTCAATATGTATGATACTTTCACCTTTACATATGAGATATGGAATCTTAATTTTATAGCTAGGAGCTAGTAGTCCTGAAGAAGCAGCAAGATGGATTCATTCCCTTCAGGAAGCAGCTTTAAAGGTGCTGAACTGCTTCTTCTTGTTAATGCACATTATGAGTTAATGGCATAATATGGTATGAGACTGAGACTTGATTATATATATGCAGGGTGGTCCATATCCTGGAAATGATGTTGCTTGTTCAAAGAGCAGATGGCAGTCTTTCAGGTATAATAATGAGTTACCATCCAGCATTGCTATTCAACATATATTTAACTTCTGGCTTTTTGTTGTCCATTTACCTATACTTGGAAAAGGTTTGAGTTCTGTACAGATTGCTTGAATAGCTTAAGTTGGATTTGTTTGGAATATTTACTAGTGATGAGTGTGACAGGACATGATGCTTGTTTATTTTCTAGTATTCTGCCATTTTTATACCCTATTACTATATATCAGTTTCTTAGAAGGACTCATTACATGCAGATTGAGTGGTTCCAGTAATGCAAATCAAAATAATTCTATTGATTGGACTCTTTATTCGTCCACAAAGATGGACAGAGTAACATCTGATGTTGTAGCACCATCACCTTGGACAATCTTTGGCTGTCAAAACGGTAAGTACAAAACAAGTTTTTGTGATTTTTGAGATGGCTATAGTTGTTTGTCTAAAACCATGAGTACAATGCAGGTCTTAGACTGTTTAAAGAAACTAAAGATAGGGATTCTCATGGAAAGGTTGGTAGTTTTTGACTCACCAGTCAATAGTTTTCATGCAATTGCATTTTGACGTTTTTACTCCTCCCTCCATTGGCAGTGGGATGACCATCCTGCAATCATGGCTGTGGGTGTCGTAGATGGAACTTCAGAAGCCATTTTCCAGACACTTATGTCTCTTGGACCCTCAAGATTGGAGTATGCTGTCAAGAACTCTGTATTCTTCTTAAAATAAAGCTCTTATATTCTTTGGCAAGTGGCATGGCTTGATTTCCATCTCAATTGGCACTTTCTATGCATATTAAATCGTAGTAAATCTAGCATTTTGATTCATTGGAACAGACCTCATTGTGATTGTATTTTGTCATTGGACAATTTCTCGTGTGCTGTTAGAGCTTATGTCTCCCTGGAGTTGTAATGGAGTAGAAATGTGATCTTAAGTTTGATGCATGATAGAAATAGAAACCATTTAATCTTTGTCCTTGCTAATGTGAACTTCCAATCTCTCTAGAAACTCTTAAGACACTTCAGTTTATAGCTACTCAAAAACCAAAAGAGGAAATCTACATTCTGGAGCTGATACTGTGCATAGATTTTGCATCTGTATTTGTTGCCCTTTTGGGGGATCTATTTGATTTATGATTCCTGCTCTGATGCTCTCTAGTGTGCCCTGAAGTTGTGCAAAATTAAATTCTATTTATCTAGCAATGTATTTTTTCAAACTTTTTTTTTCTAAAACCAAGGGTAACTTCGTAAATTGTCTTGCAGATGGGATTTCTGTTTCTACAAGGGTAGTGTGGTTGAACATCTTGATGGTCATACTGATATTGTTCACAAGCAGCTATATAGTGATTGGTTACCTTGGTGAGATTCAAACTTCTGATTTAGTCGTTATGTTTTGCAAGACAGAGATTTCTGTTTATATATTTTCACTAACAGGTTAGACATGCAGGGGAATGAAAAGGAGGGATCTCTTGTTGAGGCGCTATTGGAGAAGAGAAGATGATGGAACATATGGTAGTCATTGCTTTGTGGAAATTCTTAAAAGTTTTACTCAGCAGTCAGAACAGATCCACTTGAATTGAAACTAACTTCTTTTGGTTGATATTATCGCAGTTATTCTCTACCACTCTGTGTTTCACAAGAAGTGCCCCCCGCAGAAGAACTACGTTCGTGCCTGCCTTAAAAGTAATGTATGCCTGAAATATATAAGTAAAAGAGAACTTTCTGCTAGGGATGGCAACAGGTCTGGGCAAGGCGGATTTTTGCTCGCCAAACATTATTTTTCATACCCAACCCACATTTGTATAAATCTGCAACTGACTTGATCCGAAATTAATTTAATAATTTTAATTTAGTGTAATATTCATAAAATATTATTTTTTAATATAAATTACATCTTAATTATATATAAATGTAGTATTTTTATTAAGTTAATAACTTAAATTAAAGTATTAAATAATAATTTTATTAATATAATACATATATATAAATATAAAATTAAATAATCAATAAAAAATTATATATACTGGATCAGGTTGGGGCAGGTTTACTTAAAACCTAACTCTGACCTAACCCTGGTTTTAGAAAAAAAATCCGACCAGAAATCTGATTTAAAAAAAAAAAAAAAAAACCCTATAGGGTTGGGTTGGAACCCGATGGTTTCGGATAGATTTGCCATCCCTACTTTCTACATCTTTCTGAGTTCTCTATATTCTGCTGTTATTCATAACTAAACACATTATGAGATGCATGAGCTGCTTTTAGTTTAAATTTAGCATGCCTTGTCTCCTTAGTGTCTCATGTGTGCATGAAGTACAAGCATATACACTGGTTTTTGTGCAAGTTTGTATATTGAAGCATTACAGTTTGAATACTGGTGATAAATACTTACTCCATTGCTTTGTTGGATTTGATCAATTTTATCATTGTCCGTGTGTACTGCCCAGAAAGTTGTGGTACAGCATATGATGCACCCTTGATTTTTTTTTTTTAAGAATAGAGGAGGAGATTATATTTAAACAGCAAAATCAAAAGTTAATCTATGAGATTAAAGCTTGGTACTTACTTGCAGGTGGTGGATATGTCATTTCTCCAATGAATGAAGGAAAACACTCGGTTGTAAAACACATGCTTGCAATTGATTGGAAATTCTGGAAATCTTATCTTCGAACTACCGCAGCCCGATCTATTACCATTCAGATGCTTGAGAGAGTTGCTGGTAATCACATATTGTGTTTTACTTTGTATGATCTATTACCCTAAACCCCAACTGCTGATCTGATCTTATTTATCTGTTCGTATAATGTGTGTACATGTGTGTGTGTGTGTGTTGTGTGTCTGTGTTATAACTTTGTGTGATCGTTTGAGGCATTAAATTGCTTTGAATTTATATCATGTACTTGCAGCATTGAGAGAGTTATTCAAAGCAAAACAAGGAAAATATCCTTCTGCTGATCTTTCATCGGCAGAGTTCATACGGAATGTTAGGTTGCATCAGAGTGAAGAGGATGGCATAGTTGATATGTGTACACATATAGAGACGGGGAAAACTAAGGAAAATATGAGTGAAGGAATGGAAAGGGCACCTTCAGAACACTCAAGCCTGGTAGGTCTTAATGATGCTGCCGATGAATTCTTTGATGTTCCAGAACCAGCAGACTATGATCAATCAGAAGATGGGTGGGCATCTGACTTTGGTCCTGAAGTATACTCTCAGGTCTGCAACAAATTAGTTATCATTGTTTTCACATGCAAATGAATTTGCAATTAATGGTGCTTCATATCTCATGGAGGATGTGACCCATCATAGAGTGTTGAGTTTCTCCGTTGTTGCTATTTCATTTCTTGTGGCTGTATTATTGTTACTCTAGCATTAAATGAGGCTATTATAGGTTTTGTTTGTTTTGCTCCAATTTTCTCACTTGACTTCTATGTGACTGAGAAATTTGCAGGATACACGCCATCCAAAGTTATCAACTGCTGCTGTATTTGTGAAAAAGTTACATGATCTTGCAGGTGGGTTCCATTTGGATGATCAAGATTCACCATAACTTCTAAATTTATGGCAACAAAGATTTTTTCTTTTTCAAAGGAAGTTGTAGAAAGATAAATTGCTGAAGGCTTACAGTTTTTCTATGTTGCAGTTCAGAAGAGGGGCTACATGGACTTACAAGATATGACGAGGGAAGATGGCATATGTTGCTCCTATGGAAACACTCTTCCCAAGGATCCAACTTGTACATTGCCTTGCAGTTGGACAGCTGCAGAACCCTCCACATTTTTAATTCGTGGGGAGAATTACCTAGAAGACCATAAGAAGGTATGAAGAACAATGTTTCACAGAGGACAAAGCTGAAGTGTATGACAAAAGTTCAGCTGGCGCGTTCTGTGGTCGTCCATTGTGCCTTATGGCATGATATTGCATTGAACTGGCGTTTTGTTTCGAATGATCTCTAAATGATACATGTCCTTCCCTGTTTGCCTTGCATGTTTTCTATACAATCAATAGTAGGGTTTCATAGATATCATATGGTGATCAGCTGCTAGAAGTTTGTAGTCCTGGATATCTCTATTGAATTCACTTTGGCTTTCCTTTTATATAGCTCTGTTTTTAGTTTTCCTGCATCAAATTCAACTTCCAGTTTAAAATTCTTTCTTTACTCCTGCTTTCTTCCAGTTTAAGGCCAAGGGCACTTTGATGCAAATGGTTGCTGCAGATTGGCTAAGATCTGACAAACGAGAAGATGACCTAGGAGGGCGTCCTGGGGGCATTGTTCAGGTTTTTCTTTAATATATGTCATTACATTTTTTGTTATTGCGATTTTGAGGTCATTGCTCATGGAGTCACCTATAAGCACAACTGTATTGTTGCATCTGCTATATGTTGCTTGCAAATTGAAAAATTTTACAGAAGTGTTTATCTACAGAAATATGCCGCTCAGGGAGGACCAGAGTTTTTCTTCATTGTAAACATACAGGTACTTTGGTCTGTTGCTTACTCTTAATTCTGTCAAGCTGTATTTCTATCTTTACTCTCATCGGTTGATACAGGTGCCAGGTTCAACAACGTATAGCCTAGCCCTATATTATATGATGAATACTCCCGTGGAAGATTCACCCTTGCTACAGAAATTCATCGGTGGAGATGATGCATATAGAAATTCGAGGTTTAAGCTCATTCCATACATATCCAAGGTTCGTGCATGCAGTATTCGGCTGTTAAGATTGAGAATCTTTAGGTATTCTTGTGTGGAAGTGAAATCACTAGTGGATTTAATAAAAAAAACTCAAAAACAAATGGTCAAGCTTATGTTTAACTCCTTAAAAGGAGGAACAATTTATGCTTCCACTTGGTGTTTTTAAGAATTAAGGTCTTCTAACAAAATAGCTTTTCCAAATTCTCTGTGCATGCCTTCTCTATCTAGAAAAATTAACTTCTCTCACTTAAGCTATACACCTTTTCTTTGTCGGATCACGGAGGTTTTGACTTACCACTGATTTGAAGATTTGCTTTGTAAGAAGATATCCTTAAACTTAAGGTTCCTGAGCTGAGTCTACCCAGGTCTTGTGACCCCTGAAGAAAAGAGTAATTGCATGCATTTTTACAATGAAGACTAGCTGGTTTTCTGCTGTATGAAACTCTATTTCACATTGCGTAAAGCAAAGTTCTAACAGTTGACATCGATTTGTTAGGGATCGTGGATAGTCAAGCAAAGCGTTGGAAAGAAAGCTTGTCTCATTGGCCAAGCTCTGGAAATTAATTATTTCCATGGGAAGAACTACTTGGAGGTAAAATCTTTTGAGCTGTGTGTATATTTCTACAGGTCCAGAGACACACATGCACGACGAATATATGTAGCATTTCCTCCTTTTGGAACAATCAGTTTCACTAATCAGTGTATTTGGATAGATAGGAGAGAAGCGATGTGTGCAGTACAATTATATTTATCTATAGTTGTTTGGATTGTCAATAAGGGATAAGATGAGCATAATTTCATGATAATAACAATTAACTTGGAGAATGCATTTAAAAATTATATAAAATTGCATTGAGTTAGTTTCGTTTCTCTTCGAGCCTCTCCACTTTTGGAAAGAAATGAAACATAGGTTAGAAAATTTCTCTTCCGGAGAAAATGGGTGAGGCGCATCACTTACTAATCGTACAAAGCGTGAGAAATTGTGTATGACATGGCATACTGAAATTTTGCAATCCTGATTTCAGCTTGGGATTGACATTGGGTCATCGACAGTCGCAAGGGGCGTGGTCAGTCTTGTGCTTGGTTACCTCAACAATCTGGTTATTGAAATGGCATTTTTGATACAGGTAAAACTAAGCTAACTAAAAATGCAAGTATCTAACATTTGAAGTGGCTTGAAGGCTCTTGAGATCTTCATTTAATAAGATACTTTATCATGAAATCACTTTGAAACAATAAGGAATTGACTTGTTTAAGTTTAAATGTGACCTTTCACCTTTGTCAATGATCTTAAAATTCTTTCAGCGGTCTAAAAATGTTGATTTTCTTACATACAGGCAAATACAGAAGAGGAGCTCCCAGAGTATCTTCTTGGGACGTGCCGGCTGAACCATCTGGACGCAGCAAAATCTGTTCCTGTAGAAGTATGATTATTTCTCAATTTAATGTTTACTTGCTAAGCTGGTTAAGAAGGTAGGATAATGTAGAATAGCAAAATCATATTATTGTTTATGGCATTGCTGCTTCAAAAAAAATTTTCCATTCTTTTATTCAATTCTATCTTAGCAATCTTTTTTTATAAAAAATAAAAATTAAAAAAAAATCAAATAGGAACATCCTACCTACTGCAGCAGCATTTGGTGCTGTAGATATCATATCATTGAAACGAAAAACTATTCTTTGTATAAATGACAGGGTTAATTAGTGTAATCAATTTTTCCACTTAGATTTTCATAATTTGTTGCCTTAATTTCTTTTCTAAATAGAGTACCCATTGCCGAGTCAGATCAGGCCCGATTAATACTTTTTAAAAAAGCTTATTCAATGCTTGGCTCGAATTTTCCAATTAAGTTAATTTAATTAGTTTATTGTTAAAATAATAAATATTTTTACTAATTGGTTTTTGTCAAAATTTAAGGAGCGTTTCACTTATAATTTTTTTATAATATTATAATTGTTTAATCATAATAAAAAAATTTATAAGAATTTATCACTTATTAAATATAAATTTTATATAAAATTTTAATAATTTTCATATAATTTAAAATTATAATTATTATAATTGATATGCTCCCAAAATTTAAGAATTTTTTTACAAAGTTCATCTTGAATTGAGTCAAATCTATGGGCTTTTTTCTATCACCGGATCCATGACATGTATAATTTTTTCTACATTTCTCTACCATTTTGAGGCAAAGTAGAATCTCCATGGTATATGGGTGGGGTCCACCACCACCACCAAAGTGGGGCGGGTGCGTTTGGGCACCATCTTGTCATTTTGACTATGCCTAAAAAACAACTAAAAAGCCCCCATCGAATTCTTCTTATGTCCCATTGCGGCATTTCCCAAGGTGACCGACCGCTTGATATATTATGCGATAGTGGTTTAAAAAAGCTCAAATAGTCAAAACCAGTATGCCCCATTTCACTCGTTCGAATTAGGAATTTTAATTTTATTTAAATTCGATGAAACTTTTAATTTTTTATTTTAATAGAAATAAAAAAATATATTAAATTTTGAGTATGAAGATAAAAAATAAGTATAATTTTTAAATTTTATTTAATATAAGTACGAAAATAAATAACATAACATTTAATCTGTTTTCTATATATTTAATAAATTAATTTTGTATTTAATAATATAAACTTTATTTTAGATTTATTATAACTAATATATTTGTATTTAAAAATACATATTTATAAAAAATACATATCTTATTTTTTATAAGATAAAAATAAAAAATAAAAATACACTTATTTTTTTATTTTTTTAAATCACAAGTACAAAAATTACTCATACATATTAAATATTTATAAGAATAAAAATAAATTTAAAATATCTATTAAGTTAAGTAGGAATATAAAAATAAATATAATATAAAAAAATTAAGACATAATATATAATATTTTACTCACTTCATACTTTATTCATTAACATTCTTAACTCAAATACTCATAGTCCAACTTATCTTTTTCTAAAAAAATTATATTTGCATTTATTTTATAAATGACAATCAAATAATTTTAAACTTTAAATTTTAATATTTAAAAATTTTTAAATTAAAATTACCATTATTTTTATACCAAAAAAATTTGCTAGCAATTTAAAATGATGATTTGTTCCACTTAAAAAAAAATGAAATAAACCCATAATACCGCTTGTTTATTCATATCCAAATCACAAACTCTCCTCAACTCAAGCATAAACGTTTAATCATTTTTAAAGAAAAAAAAAAGGTATGATCAACCTATGTATGTTCATCCAAATTGTCGTTGCTTAAGGGATGAATTTTATTTTATCCAAAAAAAATAAATTTATTATTTGGTATTTCTCTAATTGGCGTGTTGCCTAGCCAAGCTAAAGCTTCATGTCAAACCAATATTTGCAATAAAAAAAAGGAAATTCACTCTTTTATTTGCAATATATGCCCATACCCACAAAATTACTTATTTTTACCATTTTACCCCTATTAGGACAGGTAGTTTGAACATTCAACTGTTTCATCTTTCCACTTTGTCGATCATTCTCGCGATCGAGAGATTCGTTTTGTAGTTTCACTTTTCCCAGCTGATTCTGTGTCCCTCTTCGGACACAGATTACAAGCTTAGATCCTAGGGTTTTTCTCCTTTATTTTCCCGGAAAAAATTTCCCAAACCCTGTTTGGCTAGCCAGAAAAATAGAAAAAAAAGGAAGAAATTTACTACATATCAATGTATTTTTGGGTATGTGTATTGTGGGGCCAAATCGTCGATTAAAGAGTTAATTGTGTATCGAAAGTCCCGACACGGGTCGAGGGGATTTATGAGCACGAGATCGCGTTTTTCGATACTGGTAACCCGCTATCTCTGAATATTTCTTCTTTATTTTCCATTTCCCAAATTCTCTTCTTCTCACCTTCTGTTTGCTTGTGTCTCTGGCTTTTTCTTAGGGTTTTATTGTTAACGTGCCCCTTTTTTTTCTTTCTTTCTTTCAGTTCTGGTTCGTTTTCATTTTCGGCTTTTATTTTGTGATTTCTTGTTGTTATTATTAAATATTGTTTTTTTTTTCCTGGCAGTGATTGGAGAATTGAGTGAATGGATTCTACTCTCAAATGCTCATTTTTGTTAGTTCTTCTTGGATTAGGTATTCATTGAATAGATTCTTTCTTTTCTTTCCTTTTAGTATTTCTCATTTTGCCCATTTCCATTGGTAATGATGTTTTGAAGTGTTAATTATTTTGAAAATTTGTTGTTTTATTGATATTGTAGTTGTGAATGCCCTTTGTTTAACTGATTCCGAGCATTGCGAAAATGTGGTGAAAAAATGGGCACTTACTTCCCTTGATCATGAAGTTAAAAATAATAAACACACACTGAAGGATTTACTTTTCTTCCTTCATGTTCCCCGGACGGGAGGACGAACCTATTTTCACTGGTAATTTTATTTTTTCTATAGTATAGGATAGATATTTGAACATAAGAAGTCACCATTTTGCTAACTGCAATTAATTCTGCTTTTTCTTTATGTTTGCAGTTTCTTAAAGAAGTTGTATTCGAATTCTTTAGAATGCCCTCGTTCTTATGACAAGCTACGCTTTGATCCTAGGTACCTTTGGAATTTGGTTCTTAATTTAAAGCTGAATGGCAGATTCTACTTTTTTCCTTTACATTTTTTAAGGAAGTTTAATTGATTTTTTCCACCTGAATGCAGTAAGGAAAAATGCAGGTTATTGGTTACTCATGATGACTATAGCATAACCTCTAAACTTCCCAGGGACAGAACATCAGTTGTGACCATCCTTAGGAATCCAGTTGACCGTGTCTTTAGCACTTATGAGTTTTCAGTGGAGGTGGGGGCAAGGTTTCTAGTGCATCCCAACTTAACGTCTGCCATGCAAATGACTGGACGTTTGCGTGCTAAAACTAAAGGAGTAAGTACTCTGGATATATGGCCTTGGAAGTATCTGGTTCCATGGATGAGAGAAGACCTGTTTGCTCGGGTATGTTCTCTCTACTTCTGCATGAATTATTAATCTATTGTCATTTTACACTTTTCCCTGATTTTTGTTCTACTTTTTTACTCTTTATTAGGGATTAAGTTTTCTGTCTGCAGTCAGTGAAGGTCACTGTCTATCCCAGGATTTCCAAGTTTTAACTGAAATATTTCTATGATATTTAACTCAATTACACCTTTTTGCATTTAGGGGAATGGTGTTGTTACACAACCTTCCACATGCATTATAGTGATCTTCGTAATTGTTAGTTTTATTTGCTTATTAATTTACCTCTTATGATAGTATTACTTTGACTGTTTTAAGAAGTCTAAGCTTCTCTTTCTCAGTTGCCATGATCTAAACCTACCAAGTTTGCATTCATTTTGTATGTTCTGAACTGATCAAGGGGGGGGGGGGGGGGGGATGTTGTCTTTTGACAACTACTGTGACTTCTATATGGTTGTTAACCAACTTGCCTGCCTCAATGATATAACTATGCACTAGACATTTATATTTACTTTTATTCTTATGAGCAGAGAAATGCTAGAAAAGCTAGGCGCACCAATGATGTAAAGAGCAGTGATCCCTATAACATGGAAGACATTGTAATGCCGTTACTCAATTACATCAATGACCCTATAGCTCATGAAATTGTCCATAATGGAGCTACATTTCAGGTACTAATCCACATTTTGCAGCATCAGATCTTTTCTATCTATGTTCTTATACAAAATGCTGGTTTACTAATCTAATACACAGATTGCAGGATTGACAAACAACTCTTATTTACCCAAATCACATGAAGTCCGCCATTGTGTAGATAAGTACAAGAATCTTGGTGAATATGTGCTTCAAGTTGCAAAGGTAATTAAAATAGGTTTGAATATTGTAACAACTGTTCATATAAATGATTTTCTGAGTTTTTTCCCTTTTTTCTGGTTTATTGATGCAATTATGGTAGATGCTTGTAAATCTTGCAGAAGAGGTTGGACAATATGTTATATGTTGGTCTAACTGAGGACCATAGGGAATCTGCAACAATGTTTGCCAATGTGGTTGGGGCACAGGTTATCTCCCAGTTGGAAGAATCAAATGCTATTGGTAAGGAGGCCGCTGTCAATAAATCAGGTTAGTGTGGAATTTTATTGAATTTTTTCATACTTGTGGAATTTTATCGCCTTGTAAAACCTTGTTAGATGTTATATTTGTATTATATTGAAGTGCTGATTTGGGCACATCAGCACTTCTTATCTATCTAAGATGATTGAAGTCTAAATATGTGTATACTTGTGCTGCAGAACTGACCACTTCATTTTCAGACTCAGAGCTGGATAGTAATGATCGTCAGGTGCTGCATTTTAGCAAATGAATGCTTAATAACTGGATATCAGCTAGAGTAGCACTCTTAACGACTCGTTTTTTCCTGTATGACAGAATCCCAACTCAGATGAAAAGGGGAATGAAACCACATCATCATCAGATGACAATGAAGTAAAGCAAGAGAATGTAAGCCATTTTTTGTAGTGTAATAACTGACTTTTTTATACGGACATACTGGGATATCACTTCCTCATTGAAAAAAATTATAACTTACATTTTCTTTTATTCCATAACAGATGACTGTCAGAAAACTTATGGAAACTTATGAGGTTTGCATTTCCAGTTTGCGAAAGACCCAAGCACACCGACGTATTGCTTCTTTGAAGAGAATCGCTCCAGCAAACTTCACAAAGGAGGTACTCTAAAACACATTAAAATGCTCCACCATTATTAAATACATGTATGTAATCTATTTCTAGAGCATGGTTGGTTTAATAGAATGACTAGTAGTTGAACATTTGGGTTGAAGCAAACCATACCTTAGTAAACATGCTGCATCTGTTATATCCTTCTGTTAGTCTATCTTTTTGCAATGACTGGGATGCAGGCAACTTTTAGGGTTCTAAACATTGTCAAAGGAATTACATATTTGATGCCTTGACCGTTAGTTACTTGTTTGGCATTGTCATTTGTAAATCTCTTGTGTGCAGTAAGTAGGGAACATTTAAGATTTAAAAATTAACCGGAAAAACTATTCACAATAAACAGTTGTGGTCTTTTATGGGGGCTTAAACATCAACATTAAGCAGAGTTGTGTAAGAAAGTGAGGGAGATGAAAAAGAAAAATAGAAAAGAAGAGAGTTCAACCATAGCTATGTCAGTGTTGGTATCGTCCTCTGTTTGTTGTTGACATTTGAATTTACAGGCACGTCTTCAAGTTCCTCAGATGGTCATCCAGCGGATACAATCACTTAACAACCTTGATTTGGAGCTCTATGAGTATGCTCAAGGCATCTTTGCAAAGCAGCACAACGAAGGTGCAGAGAAGTTGTTTGATACGGTGAGTTTGTTAGACATCCAAGACTTACCGATACGATTTTTCCAAGATGCTTTGTTGGCATTTCTACCTTTCCAACTGATAAGTAATACCAGATAATAATGTTGGAACTTGTAATATCCTGTTAATCAACATTAGGCAGCTGAAACATGCCCTAAATTTTTACTTGTGCATATCATTGATCTGCTTGCTTGATATCTCTGCCCATTTCGGATTCTAACAGGGTGAGCTCTAGGTGCAAGCAGCAATAGTTTTTAATTGTTTCAATCAAAATGTATCCTTATTATGATGCCTAATTTTGCAGGAAACACTGGGAAGCATGTTCAATTATTCAGGTGGCATCAAGCTTCAGGATATCTGTTTGTGGGCCATGCCATTTGTCTTGCTCTTTATTTTCTTTTTGTTTGTAAATGCAAAGCGAAGAACATTGAAAGTGAAGATATGAATGTTACTGACCGGTAGTTATATGGATCACAGCCGAAAAAAGTTTTTATAAAGCGGATAAAAAAATAGGGATAAGCTTATCATTCATCTTGCTTGAGTGCTTAATTGTGAAGCTCAACCATTGACTACAAGATTTTTGTTAGAGATGGCTTATGATTAGATAAAAAGCTTTATCATTTGTTTTTAAATTACATGACAATCTCATTTAGTTTTGTAGTTCCTTTCAGGTTGTTTAGACTGGTGGATTGTTTCTTTGAAAACACACTTTGCACCAAATCAGCAGATGTCATTACACTGAGGTAAGGTTGTCCCCTAGTGTCCTCTTAGCTGCTGGTAGTTAGAATTTGAGACTTTGATTTAAATTTTTCAGCTTTTTGGGAAGGGGTTCCCTTTCTATGTGGTCAAGGTCTAATGTAATGAGTGAGGTATGGCTGATGACTATAATAATTTTGTGAAATCCAGAACCACCTGACTTGAAGCAGAATCTTGAATCGTAGAGATTTGTATTGGCTATTGGGCATGTGGTAGGTTTCAGAAAGATGAAATATAGAGATCTATGACCAAAAAATAAACATGGGTATTTAAGTGCTAAACGTAGGCAATGCAGCAAGTTATACATTTGATGACTTAATCCAAACGTGACATTCTCTTGCTTTTCTGATTGATGCTCATCACCATGCAAAAATTTCTTGCCTTTCCGAGGTTGAAAACAATTCAAGGGTTAAGGTACGTACATCGTACTACAAAATATTTGTACTGTAAATGGCTAATGTGAATGATTTATACCTAAACAAAGAAGAATAAGGACCAACTCGCCTTTTGAAATATGTACTGGCAAATGTCAGAGAACAGGTCTTTTTTAATAATTAAAATAATCAGATTTTAAAACTCGATTACTAAAATTGAAAGTTTAAGTTAAAATCGATAACGGAAGGTAAAAAACATTCATTCTTTAATAAAATAGTAACTATTCCATTTCCAATTCAAGCAGATTTAATCTTCAAACTTCCTTTTTTTTTTTTTTTTTTTCCAGAACTCAAAATCACGAATTCCAAGGCTATTCTAAAGGACAAAAAGCACATGCTTCTCTTCTTGTTCTTTAATACACAGACGTTGGCATTGCCCCCAACCCTTTCCTTAGTCAAAGAATCGAGAAAGCAAAGGCAGGCGCCTAAAATTGTGCCCCAACCTCCATGCCACTGTAATCAATCAAATACATATGAAAAAATTTTTAACTACCATAACTACAAAACAAAACAACAGCAGTAAGAAAATCAAAATCTAAAACAAAACAAAAAAAAAAACTCAAAGAGGGTTAAAACAAGAAAATATCAAAATAAAAATGGCAAAAGAAGGGTTAAAGAATGAAAGAAAATGCGAGGAGAGGGAAGGGAAGGGAAGGGACCACAGCATGTGAGAAGCTCCAACTAAATCATTGGGACCCAAATTGCAATACCAAAAAAGACAATGATTTCTCCTCCTCCAACTCCATCACGTCGGTGATGTCTTCAATCTTTTTTTTTTTTTTTTAAACATAATTTAAACTCTTTTAGATCTAACCCTCCCCCCAAATTATTTTATTAAGATTAACCCTACTTAAAATTTTCAATTTAGAAAACCCATTTTCTTCAAATTTTTTAGTTTTTATTTTCCCCCTTCCTTTGGTTTTATATAATTATTATAAATGAAAAAAGGTAAGAATATGGAATTATATTAAAAGAGTTAGTAATAAATATTTAATATATTTTCCAAAGATTTAAACATTGAATGATGACAGATGAGCGGTGATTGAAAGGGTAACCGCACATCCACCACCACCATGTGAACCTTTCACTTTCTCTCTCTCTTTCACAATATCCCTAAATATCCCAATCTCAGACATAAGGAGATTCAAAGGAATCTGATCCTTCTCTCTCTGTATTATTTTTTCTCTCTTATTTTCCTCTGATCCAAACAATGCCTCGCCTTCAATATTCTTCTTGAAACCAGGTCCTCTCTCTCTCTCCCTCTTTGCATTTTGCTTTTTTTTTTTTTGAAAGAAAATGTTTTAAATGTTAACATTTATTAGCATTTTCACTTTCTATTCTGCTTTCTGTTTGGTTCCTCAGAAAATGAAGGGAAAAAACGGTACCAACTCTTTTCTTTGTAATTATTCACTAATTTTTAACTATCTTTTTTGCTACATTTCTTATTTTCCATGTCTCCAAACAATCTCTTTAAAAAAGTACTTGAAAATTTTTTTTCATTATTTTTGAGCTGTTTGTGTTATAAAATTCACCAAATTAGGAAGCTTTATTATTAATATTAATATTATTGCCTAAAATATTACTTAATAGTCCTTAATTGCTTCAAAAGTTTTATTTTTTTATAAGATAAACGAGTTATTGCTCTAGATATTACTGCTTTGTTAAAAAATTATTAAAAAAACCCGTAATTTTAGCTACATAAGGCCATTTCCAAATGGGATAGTAACTCTTTACTAACCCCTTTTTATATACGTTTTAATTGATTGTTCCACTTGGGTTTAATGTTATAAACACTTAAATTAAACGTGTTTTTATTATTGTATAGTTGTAATTAACTTTTTTTACTTGTATTTTTGTGAACAGAAAAATTAAGAAAAGAAAATCAGAAAATAAATTATGAGTAATTCTTGGTTTGACAAAGGCTTTGATGGGGTCAACGATGATTTCTTTGATGACGTAATAAAGTGTTTGGATTTCCCATTGGAAGATGTTGAAGGGACTGATAGTGGTGGTAGTGAAGAAGATGTGAAAATTTTTCATTTGCCTCTTGATGACGTGGAAGAGAACAATGGTGGTGGTGAAGAGTGGGATTGTAACTTTCAAAACTTAGAGCCTCCGCCTGCTAATGTTTTGGCCGGCTTGTCTTCGGGCTTTTATGGCGATTTTTTCAGTGATAGTTTGGCCAAAAACCTTAATGTTTCAGTGAGTCTCCCTTTTGTTTTCCCTCGCTAGTGATGACTAATATACATATTTATGAATTTAGTAGTTTTTTTTTTGGGAAGTGGGTGATTTTGATGTGTGTACAGTTGCTAATTGATCATTGGAATTCCTTCTCCTGAATTTGTTTTTCACATAGTCCAAGTGGTGTTCTATGGTCAAGTCGTTGGTGTCCATATAAATAATGGTGCATTGATTCTATGACTCATTGACTTGCTGAGAGCTTATTTACTAGGATACATATTCCATATCAATTTTATCATTCATGGCATGGACTAAAAATGTGACCTTTTGCCTACCTTGCTTTTGTCCTGAAAATTTTGCCATCTAATGGATTAGTTTCCTGAGGGTGTCTATAAAGTTTGGTCTAGAGTGTACAATCTACTTTGTGCCTGTCTACATGCCAAATGCTTTGTTGAATGAATGACTGCATGGGAACTTTCACAGTTTGCTTTTCAGAAAGCAACCATTATTGCAATATGGTGATCTTTCATTTATACTTAATTAAAAAGGCAATGTTATGGAAGTGACTTTGTTTCTAAGATATGCAGTGTTTCTCAACCCTGAAGTACTTGCACATTCTGTTCTTTATTGACCAAATTCTTCTGTGAAGCATGCTATGGACAGAGGAAAGCAGGTTATTTAGTGTTGCAAAGAGCCATAATTGAAAATGGTTCAAGAGATTGAGATTTGAGACAATAATCAGATTTTGTACTTTTCAAAAACCAACAGACTACATTGTATTTTGTGCTGCAAATGCAATAATAACATGAGGCATATTATATGCATTCTGGCACCACATGCTGTTACACTGTGGTACAGCTATTTGGTCCAAACAAGCAAGCAGGTCCAATCAGTTCTTGATTTCCCTTGCCGATAAACAGTTGGGACCACCTGATGATGATGCATTGGTTGTGAGTCTCTTATTGATGTTCAATGGCAGTGTGGCTCTTTTTATGATAAATTTTTAAGAGATTTATGCAATTGTTGTAGCTGATAGTTATTCTGAAATGGATGGTGGTCTTCTTTGTTACCATTTTGAATTGAATCCTCCTATAACTACCGCAAAGATGAATAACTACTCCTTTGGGGCTCTCTTCTTTCTTTCTTTCTTTTTTTTTTTTTTTTTTGTTTTTAGGGGATAGGAATATAGTCTTCCTTAACCTCATATCTGATTTTTTTACTGAATTCTTCTTTCCTTTGTATCTAGTGTGATGGATCTTCTCAGCTAAACCAGCTGTCAAGCACTACCAAAGCATCTTCCGGCAGAAGCATAACCCTACACAGCGAGTCCACTGATGTCAAAGGTTCAACCCGTTTCCAGACTTCCAGTCCAGTATCTGTACTTGAAAGCAGTAGCTCTTACTCAGGTGCAAATCTGACACCTATTAACCCTAAACTCGATTTCCTGGTGAAGCGAGGTCGAAGCAAGCGCAGACGAGCATCTACCTTTAACCTGCAGTTCACTTTGCCTTTCATATCCTCCGCCTCCTCTACGTCCGGAGGATCTAATTCTCTGGTTGGTTCTGAATCAGAATCAGAGAGCCATCTTATGGAGAAAACTGCCAAAAAGAGACAGAAGAAGCAGAAGAACCTGATATTGCTTTCAGGTTCCAGTGAGATCAATAACTCCCCCTCCCAACAGCCTCTTGTTGTTAGGAAATGTATGCACTGTGAAGTTACAAAAACTCCACAATGGAGAGAAGGGCCGCTGGGACCAAAGACCCTTTGTAATGCATGTGGGGTTCGCTACAGGTCTGGCCGCCTCCTTCCAGAGTATCGTCCTGCTGCAAGTCCTACATTTGTCCCATCATTGCACTCCAACTCTCATAAGAAGGTGGTAGAGATGAGAAAAAAAGCCAAGCTGCCAACGACCGTGACACCATCTGTGTTGTCAATCCCACCACAAATATCATTTGGATAGCGACTGCATTGATCATTATTAGTTCAGAAAGATTCACATAGGGAGCTCCATTGTTCTGTCTTGTATTTTTGTTTTCTTTTTGTTTTCCTTATTTCTCAGTGTGTACATTGATGGAATAAGTAGGAACTTAGATGATGACATGTTTGGCAGGAGGACCAGGCAGGAATAAGCAGAAAATATCTCAGTGAAGTGTAGGGGATGGAGGGTGGATTTTCAAATTAGGTTTAGTGATGCTTATGCTGTTCAGAGGTTCTTGACATGTTTGGCAGTATCAGGCTTCATGCTATTCATATATTCTTCTTAAATGCAATTTTTTTAGAGTCTTGTTCTTTATTTATTCTTTTTCAGAACAGTTATCGGATTTTGTTTTTCAGTAGGGAAAATAGTTAGCCAATTGGGCAAAAATCTGCAATCGAAAGAATGGACACTAAGTCCAAAATGCTTTACGACAAAGCAAAGGAACGAAATTCCTTGAGGTAAAAAAAAAAAAAAGAGCTATGCATCAAAGTTTAAAGCTTAGTAGTATATTGGTGAGTCGGTCTTTGGGTTATTCCTAACACTTTCGCTTCAGCATCAAGCTTCATGTTATAAGAAGCAAAATACCAAAAATGAATAATCTTTGTTCCACCAAAAAAGGGGGAGAAAAAAAAAGAAAGAAAACTTGCAGAGAAAATCTTAAACATTCAAGCTTCATATTCTCTCGACCTTTCAAAGAACATTCAAAGTAGCCATGAAGTCTAAATGCATCCATTGGGCTATAATATTGTTGTTGAGGTTGTTGAAACCTATTTCTTTGGCAAGAAAGAAGTCTTGGCAGAGTTTGAGCAGACAGGTGCAACAAGTGAAGAAATAGCCTGCTGATGCCAGTGCAACCTCCTCCTGCTTAGTTTTATGGGAACCACTGTATCATCCAATGCATGCCTAAGGCCAACTTTTGTTGCATCCTCACATTCCAACCAACATAACACTGTCCTTCAAACAAAATTCATCATAGTTTCAATGACAAATCGTTGGGGACAAGAAAAGAAGTAAATCTAAAATTAAGATCACGATTTTCTCTTGTACTGAAAGATCTCATCCCTTCACGTGGCAAAAATTCGCCGATCTACTATCAACAATCATCGTTTATCACTCAAAATCTTTTACACTTCCTACTAAAAACCACAAACTCGGTCGGGTCAGTTGAGTTGAAAACAAT
Source organism: Durio zibethinus (assembly GCF_047325235.1). Lineage (NCBI taxonomy): Eukaryota > Viridiplantae > Streptophyta > Magnoliopsida > Malvales > Malvaceae > Durio > Durio zibethinus. The sequence goes on from NC_143167.1 coordinate 2,568,650, forward strand.
GGAGGACATAACGACAGAGATCACTGGGCTGTCTTCCTTAGCCCATGGGGCCCACATTTACCTCCCCATCATTTTCAGTCCTAGATAGGCCCAAAGTCTTCTATCATCATGGGCCGACACGCTATTAATGCTGCCACGTGGAAAATAACAGGCTTGCCCAGGTTGGTCTTTAGCTGTCAGCACAGCCGTAATTAAAATGCGCACGCTAGCAAAAAAATAAACCCACATGGCCACATCCGATTAGATCGGCGAGCTTGTTATTTTTGTTTTTTTAGGGAAAAAAGAGAAAAGAAGATTTTATAGGAAAAGGAACAAAAATAGAAAATTAAAAAAAAAAAGGACATACTGATAACGGCCTGCTTTATTACGGGAGTTGAAAGGGCTTATTAAGTTTTAGAACAAAAATCTGATGTTTTAGGTAATTTGAAAAGCTTGCTTTTCTCTTTGGACTGTTTTCATGTGACTTTTTATTTTAGGTTTAGGTCATGACAATGGTTGGCCTAAGAAAGTTATGGCCACCAATTTTGCCTTTTTAAGATAAAACACTTTGGCTTTCGTAACAAGATGTACAATATATATATATATATATATAATACTATTTTTTATTTTTATTATGACTTTCATCCATGGTATTTCTAGTATGTTTTATTAAAGAAATTTTGTAAATTTCGTATTCAAATTTATATTCGGATTAATAATTAATTAAATTTAAAGATATGACTTATTTATAAGTCAAATCGAACATGTCAAATCGAGATGAATAAATTAAATTATATTATAAAATTTTAAGAATTTGAAGTAAAAAATATATTTATAAATTCAATTACAGTGTTCAAAAATAAGAAATAAAGTACATTAATGTGAGAAAATTGTTAGCCATGAAAATGAATATAAGAAGGGAAAAAGAGGGCTTTTGCAAGGACAATACAAACCAACATATTAACCTTTGAAGACCCTAAGAAAGAGGTTGGTTGGGCAATCGGAGTGGGCAATGGCAATGGCAATTAGGCAAGTGGGACTGTGAGACGTGAGACAAAGATGTAAAGTCTAAGCATAAGATAAGAATAGGTTAAAAAATCCGACCTTACATTGTTGTCTGGTCAGACAAAACATTTAATTGTTAAGGGCCATATAGAATTCAATTGGCCATCATGAATTTGATACACCTTTGTCTGTCTGTATCAATGTTAACTCTTCACCAACCACTTTCGATTTCCTTCTCTTCAGGACTTTCCTTTTACCTTTTGCCAGAGCCATGTTTTCCCTCTTGCTTTCTAACAGTTTCATGTTCACTGGATTTGTCTACTTGGATTTCATGTCCCATTGTCGGTTTTGATGTTGTTTCTTCACCAACAGCTTTCAATTTTGTTCTTTTTTCAGGCTGTTTTCTCATCTGTTTGAAATGCTTGGCTTTAAGGGTATTTTCTTCCATTCTTTTTCAATCTTTTGTCTGATTAAGGCTAGAGATCCTGCCAACTCTTTAGACTTATTCTTGGATAATGTTGACAAATTTGTTTGTGAAACTTGACAAGCATTTTCCCATTTTTGTTATGTTTTATTAATTTTCAAGTTTCTAACTAAAACTTTAGCTTCAACTGAAGCCTTGTTGAATTAAAATTAGTTATCTTAAAGCAAGGACAAATACTACATCTTATTTTTTAATTGTATCCAACAAATGTGAAGGTGGGATCATTTTTTTTTCTTTGTTAAATCAACATTATTTTTTATTTTTTTTCAAATCCAAAAAATATAATAAATCAAAATTTTCTATGATGTCTTTTCTATTATGGGGATGAACAAAGGAAGCATTAATTTTCTAATATTTGAATCATATAAAAAAAAAAAAACAAAGAAAGAAAAAAGTACTAAAAGGAAAAGGTAATAGTAAAGGAAAGGAGGTGAAAAGAGATTGAATTTGCAAGCTATACTTAACATGATGGTGGATGGCAATGGTGCCATCCCATGTGCATTTGCATGCAAATGGTTGCATTTATTTCTTCTCTTAAATTTGTCTTTTATTGTTTGTTGTACCTTTGACTATGTAACATGCCTATTATCATACAGCATCAATTTGAAGAATAGTAAAGAGGGGTCTTTTTTAGAATGAACTAGTGTCTTCAAATTCCTATATTATTCATCTTTTTCATGTTAGATTGTTTTCTTTATCGTGATATCATTACTTCCTCTTTAATTTCAAATTTTAAAGTGTTTCTAAAAATAAAATAATTATCACTAAATTTGCATATAAATAGACCTAATAATTCGTTTATTTGTATCATATAAAATATTAAAATTTATGTATTTATATTATATTTTATATAAAAATTATATATTATAATTTATGTCGATATAAAAACATGAAATATAATTTTTTTTGTTTTGTTAAACCCATATATAATTATCACTACATTTTAAAATTATATTATTTTTATATTTTATTTTCATATTGTATTTATATTATATTTTAAATTTTCAAATTTACATTCAATCCATTAAAATTTCATATTTTCTTCATTTCGTTACTTTCATCAAATATACATTTATTTTTCATACCATATGAATCATATTTTCGAATCAAACTCAAATTGAATAAATCAAAATTTATGATAAAATCAAAGCTTATATTTAAAGAGAAAAATATATGTATTAGTTCTAAAATTCAAATCTTATGAAAAATCACCTTGTATGAAAGATATATAAATTATCTAAATTGAATAATAAATTTGAATCGATGATCATTTATTAAAATCAATCGCATCCTAACTAACATTCATTAATTTTGTATTTGTAACTAAAACTTAATATTTGAGACCCAAAGTCAATATTAAAAAAAAAAAAAACCTATAAAAATAGCAAAACTTCGATTTTCTACAAGTGAAAATCAAACTCAATCAAACTCAGGATATAGTAACCTATTTCTTGCTCACCCACGACTCTTTGCATGAGCATGCCGTCTCAACAGTAACTATTTCCATGAATATTTAAAACAAAAAAAAAAAAACCCTTCACGATCACGAGAGGTGAAATCCACCTCCCATCTCCCTTAGCCATTTTGGTTAATGGTTGTTGAAACACGCGCCTAAAAGAAACAAAGAGCAGGAAATTATCATTCTTAGTCCAGTTCCAATCCAATTGGCTTAGTTAACTATCATGAGTGAACCATGGTTAGTTAGTTTTGTCTAGGTTGTTTCAGATACTGTGCTAGAGTGACAGGCCAATACAGGATATCTCTTTCCTGTTTACTGCATATATTCTGTCACGATATTTTACTTAACCTTTTTATATATCATTACATGAGATTTTAACGCCTTAATCGCGTTTCAATTAAAAAGTAAAAAAGAAAAAGAAACTCTTTTTTATTAGTATTAAAAATATTTCAACTTTTTTGTTTGATCTGCGATATGTTTGTTTGTTCTGTTCCTGTTCTCTATAGAGAGAGAGAGAGAGAGATCAGCTTAAAAGATCTTAAAAAAGGTTAAAAAAGTTAGAACAAAAAGTCAGGTTCCAGAGAAAGTAAAAGAAAAAGCTTTCAGCTTGTACTTTGGAGTTGAGATTCAGATATGGTGGTCGTTTCAGTACCTCATTTCTGATCAGAGATCGATGTTCTTTTCCATCTCTTTTCTGTTCAAATTAAACCAAACCCAGTTTCAAAAACCTGCAAATATTTTCATGTAGTGATTTTTTTAGAGTAAAAAAGTGGGTTCTTTTTTTAAAAAAATTTGAAAGCTGTTTTCTGTCTCATTTGCCCCTTTTTTTTATACTGTTTAATCGTCAGGCGAGAGAGAGAAAAAGCAAGACAGACAAGGCAGAGAGAAAAGGAAAGGAAGCGTTGCATTAAAAGGGTGTTTTTTTTTTTGGGAAGCCGGGAAAGGGTGATAAGAGAAGTTTTTTTCCTTTTTGGTTTGGTTTTTAACAAAAAGAGATAAGAGATTTTTAATTAATGTCCAAAAATTAAATGAACTGTTTTCACTTTTTCAGTTGTTTCATTTAAACTTCTTTCTTTCATGTCTCAGACTTAAATTTATAACCAATTCTTGGGTTGTCCACAGCATTAACTCAGAAGTTCTAGATTTCAAAATCTTCACGAGTTTTTGTTTTTTTATCCCAAAAAATCAAAATCCCAACTTGAAAGGCTGATCAAAAGAGAGCCCAAAGAAATGAAGGAGCCAGTAAAGAGCTTGGATCCACAGCTATGGCATGCTTGTGCTGGATCCATCGTTCAAATCCCACCAGTGAACTCCAAAGTCTTCTACTTTCCTCAAGGCCATGCTGAGCACTCTCTCTCTTCCGTGGATTTCTCATCTTCTCCTCAAATTCCGGCTCTTGTTCTTTGCCGAGTATCTTCTGTCAAATTCTTGGCTGATATTGAAACTGACGAAGTATATGCCAAGATTATGCTTATGCCACTGCCAAACAGCGGGCGTGATATTGAAGATGATGTCGTTATAGGTGGTGGCTCTAATGGGTCTGATAATGTGGAAAAGCCTGCTTCTTTTGCTAAGACATTGACTCAATCTGATGCAAACAATGGGGGTGGTTTTTCTGTTCCAAGATACTGTGCTGAAACCATTTTTCCAAGATTGGATTACTCTGCGGATCCTCCTGTTCAAACTGTTATTGCCAAGGATGTTCATGGTGAGATTTGGAAATTTAGGCATATTTATAGGGGGACTCCTAGGAGACATCTTTTGACGACTGGCTGGAGTACTTTTGTGAACCAGAAAAAACTTGTTGCTGGGGACTCAATCGTGTTCTTGAGAGCCGAAAACGGTGATCTTTGTGTTGGGATTAGGCGAGCAAAGCGTGGGATTGGAAATGAACTCGAGTCTGGTGCTCAAGGTTGGAATTCTGGTCATGTAAATGGAAATTGTGTTACTCCTTATGGAGGATTTTCAGCTTTCCTGAGGGAGGATGAGAGTAAGATAATGAGAAATGGGAATTTAAGAGGAAAGGGAAAAGTGAGGCCAGAGTCTGTTTTGGGGGCTGTGGCGCTTGCTGCTGGTGGCCAGCCTTTTGAGATTATTTATTATCCTAGAGCAAGCACACCGGAGTTTTGTGTTAAGGCATCTGCAGTAAGGGCAGCAATGAGGATTCCTTGGTGTTCTGGGATGAGGTTCAAGATGGCTTTTGAGACTGAGGATTCTTCTAGGATTAGCTGGTTCATGGGAACTGTGTCTTCTGTTCAAGCTGCAGATCCCATCGGATGGCGTAATTCGCCTTGGCGGCTTCTCCAGGTCCTATATTTCTCCCTGATTCTTATGGATTTGTCTAAAATTCTTGGTTTATTTCTTTGCTGAATTAGCACCTGTTAAACAATGTTTGTTTGGTGTTTTTGATTCTCGTACACTTAACCCTGGTTATCTTTTAGTATAAATTGGGTTTTTCGGATGGATTAGGTGAATTAATGAGCTTTCAGCCTCTTCTTTGCTCCACTATAATGATTCTCGGTGTACCATGTTTTCAACACTTACTAGTCTCATCAAGTCTGGAACTGCTTTGTTATATCAATTCTCTTGTTCAATTTTTCTTTAACTGACTTTGTTTATCTCTTGCACTAATTCTGATGGATACAACTACTTTTTCGCCTGCGATCAATTATGCTACCACAAATTCTCTGTTTCTGGTATTGTATTTACTGAATTTTGGCCCAGAAGGCCAACTCAAATCATTACTCTATTAGGTAAGTGTCTGTCTGGCATGACCATTGCGGAATTCACTTGCTAACATGATTGTAGGTGATGCATGAAATTATTACCAGGGAACGAGCAATTGTTATCTTTTTCTCTCCATTTAAGTGATATTCCTGAATATTCTTAGCAGTTTGGTTATATCTGGTACATTTGCTGATTTAATCTGTAGGACAATTGTAATCTGTATTCTGACTAAAGAAATCAAGTTGCATCAAATTGTTTCTGTATTTCTCATTTCGTTGTCCTTGTTGCTAATAAATGGCTTGATTTGGGGACTGAATTATATTCAGGGCCTTTACTCTTTCTGACAGAAGTTGTTCAGTTTGTCCGGTGGTTATAAAGTGAATTGCACATGAAAACCGAAATGTGACGCAACTTATTTAAATTTTTCTGTACAAATATGTTCTTGGTCATTTAAGCTTTTAGATCTTTAGAATTACATAACCATATAATATGTGGGTAGAAAGAAAATTGTTCCGGGGCTTTAGCTCTACATATGTATGGGCTAATCACGATACCTCTTTAATCTTTAGATTATTAGTTTTGATTCATAGAGAAATTTTTTTCATTAGATTCATTGTTGGTTCCATGAAAGACAAATGGACTTGCAGACTCAGCCTAAAAAGTGGATGTCTAAGCTTTCTTGGTCTATAAAGGCATTAAGATAGTTAACTTGTTACCGCTTATCCAATGCTTTGATAATTAATTAAGAGATGCAAGTGTCACATTGTCGGTTCTCTTTTTAGCAGCCCGCCCTTACTTTGTAGTCGCTGTTGCAGGTGACATGGGATGAGCCAGATTTGCTGCAAAATGTTAAACGTGTGAGTCCCTGGTTGGTTGAATTGGTATCAAACATGTCTGCCATCCACCTGCCACCCTTCTCACCACCTAGAAAGAAGTTAAGGCTTCCCCAACACCTTGACTTTCCCCTTGACAGACAATTTCCGATGCCATCATTTTCAGGCAATCCCCTTGGGCCCAGCAGCCCCTTACGTTGTTTATCTGATAATGCTCCTGCAGGCATACAGGGAGCCAGGCATGGTCAATTTGGATTATCTTTATCAGATCTCCATCTTAACAATAAACTGCAGTTGGGACTGTTTCGGTCCAGTTTCCAGCAGTTTGAGCCACATGCTAGAATAGCTGATGGCATCATGATGGCGAGGCGCATAAACAGTAATGATAATTTATCTTGCTTGTTAACAATGGGGAATTCTAGTCAGAAGGAGAAATCTGATAACGCAAAAAGACACCAGTTTTTACTCTTTGGTCAGCCGATACTTACCGAGCAGCAGCTCTCTTCTAGCTGTTCAAGTGAAACTGTCTCACAAGTTATTAACAGAAAGCGATCATTAGATGGTAATGCAGACAAAACAAAAGATACTTCTGATGGTTCAGGATATGCTCTTGAGAATCATTTTTCTCCAGAGCAGTCATCCACTGCTGGATTTTTGTGGCACCAGGACTATCGAACCACAGAACCTGGCCTGGATACTGGTCATTGCAAGGTATTCTTGGAGTCAGAGGATGTGGGAAGAACTCTTGACCTGTCAGTTCTTGGTTCTTATGAAGAGTTATATAGGAGGTTGGCCGACATGTTTGGAATAGAAAGATCAAAGATCTTGGGCCATGTGCTGTATCGAGATGCAACAGGTGCTGTCAAACAAACTGGAGATGAACCATTCAGGTATCAATTTGAAAGACCCCATTTATCTTTTTTCCATCCTTTGATCTTGCAGATACATCAATAATGAATTTTAAAACATCTAAATTTCCGACTTTTAAGCTTCTTTGGAGTTATATTTACACAATCTTTCCTTCTCCCCTTGGGTATGTAGTACTTTTATGAAGACAGCCAAAAGATTGACAATAAGGATAGATTCAGGCAATGATACTGTTGAAAGGTGAGTCAAACTTTCTTCATTATCCATTTTTTTCCACTAATGAGTTCCAAACTAATACCATCATGCAACGCAACGTTCTAAACTTGTTGGATTGCAAACAACTTGTTCGTGCTAAACTCGATAACCTGTTTTCCAGGTCATGGCTCACGGGAATGCGAACAGCAGAAAATGGACTAGAAGGGCCAAACAAGACAGGTCCCTTGAGCATATTTGCATGATTCAGAGCACAATGTCAATAAGCATGCATGGATATTTCAAGAATTTATAGAACAGTATAGACTTTTTAGCTCCTTATAGGGGATGTGGATGTCTGTATAGTTTTCTTGTCCAAGTGTTTGTGTTCAAAAAACATTGATGTCGTATAATTTACTGAATGTTTATCGTCAGTTTTATGTTGATATTGACCGCGACTCCATCCATGCAAAGCTCAATTGTAAGGAATTCTGTTAGTTCCTGTTTCCACATATGCTTCAAAATGCAATTGAAACTTCTCTCTGTGACTTTTTTGAAAGTCTGGGTTATTATTTTAATTTCTTGTTACTTATAGTAACTGTGAATTGTCTTTAAAAAAAAAATCAAATTATATGCATGTTCTGTGTTCTGACCATTATGACGCATGAAGGAAAACTTTGGGATCTTCATGAAAGAAAAAAAAAATGGGAGAGATTGGGATCATGAACACAGAAAAACATGAAAGACTTTACTGTTCCAACAGTTTGACGGCCAAGCTGGATGTGGTCTGGTTCAGGGTTTGTACAAAAAAATCACTGAATTTTGTGAACACTAGACAAAATATATTATATATTTAAACTCCCGTAACCAAAACTTACGAAAAAAAAAAATGGATTTCATTGTTTGATGGGGTCCAATTCCTAATTCAATTAAATAAAAACAGGCACACGTGAGGCTGGGACAGCAAAGAGCTTGGAAATTGGAAGTGATCAAACAAATCAACGGTCCCACGTGTGGCCCCTTCTTCGTCGCCGTTTCGATGGCCGAGCTAGCCTTTTTGCCATCACCTCTATTTCAGCTGTCTGACCCTACTCCTCTCCCCCCCCGCCCCTTTTCCTTAGCTTTTTATCGTATTTATGTGAGAAAAAAATTTTAATATTTTTTTTTATAATGATTTTAACAAATCATCATTTCAAACATCCATTTAAGATTTAAGACATCACCAACAAATATTGTTCTAAAAAACATTATATTAAGAATAAAATAATGAATGAAAATTTTGTTTGATTAAAGTTCCAATAATAAAATGAATTTCAATGGAAAATGAAAAAAAAAAAAAAAACCAAACTCGATGATGCTGGGGATTAAAGGCAAAATTGAGCATAGAGCACTGAATCCAACAAGGTGCTGTTAATGGTGTCTTAAATGTTCCATGTCTGAGTTTGAGCTTTCATCCACTTTGATCAATTAATAACATTTTCCTTTCACGAAAACAATTAATAATTAAATAAACACAACAATCTCAAGATCCAAGAATACAACTAAAATGAAAATTTTCAGCTTTTACAAACAATCTTTCAAACCCAACCTAAGTATCGTTTGTTGTTGCGTTTGATTTCAAAAAGTAATTTTTAAATGTAAAAATAATATTAATCTTGTTATAATTTGAGCTAAAAATATTTTGATTAAAAACGATTCAATCTTAAGAGTTATTTGAAAAGTATAATTGTAATTTTAAATTTATGATTTGATAATAAAACGATCAAATATTTATTTAATTACTTTTTTTTAATAATAATAATAATTTTTTTTAACATCACGTCTTTTTTAGATATTTTAAATTTTCACAATAATATTAAACATTCAAAAATTTTAAATCATAATTTTTTATAATAATTTTTTTACAACACTTTTCAAACACATTTTTTTAAAATTAAAATTTTTTAAACCGCAATAACATGCTAAATTAAGCCTTAATCATAACATTTTTTCTTGATAATGAAACAACAGTAATGTAGTATAATAGTAAAAAAATGTACATTTTTCTGGCCAAGAAAATATACGAACAATTTAAAGAATATCAATTATCAATTTTAATATTTTTCTTAATTAGTTCATGAATACGAAGGGCAGCTAACTACTCAAAAAAAATAATAATAATGAAATTAATTTTGATTAAAAAATCATTTTTTATTTTAAGCATAAACTTTAATTTTCAAATTCTAATTTCAATTTCATCATATATCAATTTGATCTAATGTTATATTAAATTTATTTGTTTAATCTAATTCATTATATTTATGTAATATTTGTTTTGATACTATAATTTTCTTTTACTTGTAATCTCAGCATTAATTATTATCTTATAAATTATCAATAAAATTTTTTAATTATATTAAAATATCATTGAAGTTTTTATTTATTAAAAGTTTAAAATATGTTGTAATAAAAAATTTATTAATTTGCATTGGTGTATGAAATAAAAATTGTTCTATATTTTAATGGAAGGGAAAGGGAAAAAGCGTTTGCTTAAGCATGTAAACGACAGAGATATGATGACGTGGCGTGAAGGCACCGTTCGTGCGGTGGACCCAAGATAGAATTTCTTTTTATTATTGTCTTTCCGTTCAAAGGTGAAAGATCAAAGACTTTAGGTTTGGTTTGGTAATTTCAACATGTTGTACGGCTGCGATAAAGTTCAACTGTGTCTGATGTACGATCAAGATTTCATCCGTTTTTACCGCCGTCGCTGTAGATTTGAAGGACGATATCATAAAACAATCTCATCTCATCGTGATATTTTGAATTATCGTGATATTTTGAACTTTCTAGCTACCAATTTCTTTTTTTTTTTTTTTTTTGGAATACTTTCTTCTTTATTAACCATAATATATAGTATTAGTATAATTTTTTTGATAGGTTGTAAGCATTAGTATAATTTTTAATAACCATAAATCAATCCAAAGATGAAAATTATTAATTAAATTAAATATGTAGAATATATTAAAGATGACCAGCGCCAATTATTTGGCCTAATATTTTCCTAAGCTATAGGTCCTAAATAACATCAAATTCACAGAATCTACAAATTATGAATGATTTAGATAACACCTTGTTTATCGTTTCTTTTGATTAAATTTTATCAACGAGTGAAAAAGAAAGACATTATCACGTTCGGATTCAATGATGTAATTATATTTATAAGAGTCACAAGATAAATAGTTGTAACGATAGATTAATTTTAATTTAATTTATAATTTTTTTATTATATAATTATTTATTTGAATCTCCAAACATATTTTTAAGTATGAACTGTGATATCTTTGACTTTTTGTTTCTTTACGAGTGTCAAGAACCTTCTTCCCAAAGCTACTTGTGGATCAAAACACATTCAACACCAGGAAAATCGATATCATACTTTTGTTCTATTATTGCTAGCTATTTTTTCTTTGGATTCGATTGCTAAGTTGAAAAACAAAGGGTGTTTGAATAATTTGTACTTCTTTTTTTTTTTTAAAGTAGAATATTTGTAATTCTAAATGTGTTTAAAATGTACGATTTGGAAGTGTTTATACATGAAAAAAAGTTATTTAAGTTATTTACATTATAAATAATTGTGGAAGTCAAGGAACTCATTGAGAGCTAGTATCAAGGCTGATATAAAGATAATAAACAATGTATTATACAAAACCATAAAAATATTATTAATAAATTATTTACATTAAAAATAAAATTTCACATTGAAATTTATATTATATGTTTGCAAAACATAACATTGGGTCTTTGGTTGGTTTAGCAGTTTAGGAAACATATAATACTATTAATGTTGGGAAATAATTAAAGAAAAAGTATAATTAATATGAAGATAAGGTAGAATAGTACATCACATGGTTGTGTTGCAAAAGGGTTAATTACGTATTGTGTTGGGTCACATAGTCCAAATAATTATGGCTGGAGATCATGACATGTTTGTCCACTTTCAAAAATTTTACTTATTCAAATATATATATGTTTGAATTAGTATTTGATATTCTGTTGTTATAAATTTTTAATTATACAAATAGAATTAATAAAATGATACTTATATTTTATGATATATTTAAAAAATAAAACATGTATCATCCTAATAATCTTTACTTGTGTAATTAAAAATTTATACTAATAATATATCAAATATTAACTATATATATATATATGAATATAAATCAACTTATACAATATAAAATTAAAAAAATTTAGATATTTTTCTAACTCTTGATTTTAATTAATATATATATATATATATATATATATACACATGCTAACAAGTGAGAATTTTTGCAAGATCTCTTCCATTTTGTCTTACATAGAAATTTTCATGAAGAAATTACTATGTAATTCAAAAAATTAAAACAAGTTGAAGATGGAATCTAGAAACCCCAAATATGGCTTTAGATTAAAAAATGAAAGAGTATATATAGTTGTAAAAATCATTATCTTCAGGAATATCATTAATTTTGTAGTGGAGTGACTAATTAAAAGATAAAAAACAACACCATAATCTTTTGAAAGGACACCTTAAACACAATTGGGCCATCAAATCAACTTGAAAAAGGAAAATTGAAAGAGTGAAAGACGTCATCGTCCTCAACGAAAACACTAGGCCAAGGTAGCATGACTAATGAGAAAGGTAGTGAGAGAGAAGGGTTTTAAACTATTCAAGAAACAGGGAAAACTCTACAGAAAATTTATAAATTTGATTCACTTTATGGTCATGGGGATAGTCAAAATAAATGACGATGATGATGATGAGCAAGAAAAAGTTAATGGGGCTTTTCACAATCAACCAAGAAAATTGTTCAAACATGCAATAAAGCATTGAGTAACGCACCGCACAGGGCCGAGTACCTTTAACCTTACACAGAATTTAGACGATTTCGGGAATTGGCCGGTGTTGGATGATGATATAGACAAGGTTAAACTGAAGAGAATAAGTAAAAATATTGTCAAATAACTGATGAAGTAACTTTTGCAACCCACTGGAATTGAGTTATGAAGTAGATTTTGAGGCTTCAAATCTTGAGAAGCATTATTGTAAGACAAAAAGATCAGTTGACCAACTCAAGACTTTCCAAAACTGTGTTTTGAAAATATAAGAAAAAGTAAAAGCAGGAATGAGAGAAATGCCATCAAAGAAGGAGAAAGAGGTAGAACGATGAGAAAGAACTTAGCAAACAACAAGAAAGCACTGTCCTGATGCCTGTTAACAGGGGATGGATGAATTGACAAATACGAATAAGCCTCTTAAAATGCCACTTTTATAGAGGGACAACCTTTGCATGCCTATAGAAAACTCTGTTACCAGTACTGCAAAAGAAGAAGCTCTATGTAAGTCAATTGTTTGTAATCCAACCTAAAAATTGGTCACAGCTAAACATATCTGCTCAACAAATGGTAAATGATGGCAGTTTGGGGCAGTCAGTTGGAACATAGAACCTACATTCTTAACGTCAGAATGTATGATATTAACAGAAAAAACTCACGGTTTGAGAGCCAGAGGGGGGTTGTTCTTCAAGGTTGAACAACCCATATAACTACATCTTCATGGAACCAATTGTATGTTTTTAATAAGTGACAATAAATTGGCTAGCTTGGATTATTTGATGGATCTGCACTAACTTAAGCATGAGAGCTTATACAGAAGATAATATAAAGTACACAACAAATACCGCTTATTCCATATAGCAGAAAATAAAGTTATACATATGCTTACTTCAGCAACTTTAACACCTTATGTCTTTTGGTACTTGGCAAGTTAACACTATTTGGATAGCTAAGAGTTTAAGTACGGGTTTAGGGCATGCCTATCATCTCTCCCAATAGTTGAAAGAGATCTTCACTCACAATTGCATCCTCTTCATTTTATATGGACCTCGAACATGCAAAAGGAAAATCCAAATCTCAGAATCTATTTTGAAGAAACTGCTAAATGTTACTACTGAATTGCAAATGGTTCATAACGTACAAGCTAAATAAATTATTGATCATCTCATATGATCTGAAGCTAAAATTTACACATGATCAAACTGGTAAGTACACCAAACATATGCAAACAGGGATTAAAATCCACACATAATCGAGAATGAATTCAGGAAAAACTGAAAAATGCAGCATCTTAAAGCTTCATAAAATTTAGATAAAATAGCTGCATGTTGCAGCTATTTTGAACAAACTGTTAAATGTTACTACTGAATTGCAAATGCTTCATAACATACAACCTAAATAAATTAATGATCATCTCATATGATCTGAAGTATGATAAAAAATCAATATGATCAAACTGATAAGTACACCAACTATATGCATGCACACCAAACAGGGATTAAAATCTATCTACGCATAATCGAGAATGAATTCAGGTAAAACCGAAAAATGCAGCATCTTAACTTAAGCTTAACAAAATTTAGATAAAATAGCTGCATGCTGCAGCTATAAAGAACGGTTTCTCCCTTCCCTATAAAATGATCACAGCTCTCCAGAGAGGAATCCAATTTTGAAATAACATTTCAAACCTCAGATTTACAATGTTCAGTAAACAAACAAAGACCAAGTAGAGTTTTGGTCCATAGGGAGTGCTTGGTAGAGTGTTAAAGTGGAAGGATAGATAGAGTAGAGTGAAAAAATGAAAAGACCATGAATTTTGAGTGTGTTTGGTAAGACAGAAAGGTGAGAGGAAAGAAAATAAGAAAGATGATTATTTTTCACCCTTATTCACAAAAGCAAATCTTTCCAAATTGAAGAGATAGGAAGTGAGGGAATGAGAAAGATGAGTCAAATGCGTATATTTACAAAATTATCCATCATTTTTAAAATTTTAACTTTTTATCTTAACTTTCGAAAGATATAATAGTTAAATAATACAATTTTTATTTCCCTTCTCATTTTCAACCATACCAAGCAACGGATAGAATATTACTTTTTCTTTCCACTTTTCCTTGTCATTTCTCTATCTATCCTATCGAGCAAAGCCTAAGTTTTGAACAAGGAGAAGGAGAAAGAGGGAGATTTTTTTCCTTACCTTCTTTTAAGGGATCCTAGTAATTTAAGGATATGTTTGGCACACAAGATTATGATAGGATAAGATAAGATTATATTATGAATAGGATTAAATTAAATAATGTCATCCTATCTTGTATTTGATGTATGCAAGAATTAAAATATGATAATTTATTTATTTGTCAAAATTATCATTCCTCAAGTTTATATAATTTATATTATTAACGTAATTTTTAAGGGTAATAGAAAATACAAAATTAATCCTATGAATTAAAAATAATCCTTTCCACTTTGGGGGGGTTGAATGATATTATACCAAGAGGATGATTAATCTTCCTTGTAATCCTATCCCTTTCTTTAGATACAAACCAAACATAATATCAGATGATTATCATCTTATCCTAACCATCATCCTATGCATCAAACATTACCTACTTCCCAATACCCCAAAAAAGGAGACCTAGAGGTTGTCGTCTAATCCACTTTATAACTATGCAACTAAAGCACTCCACAAGATAAGCAAAAACAATGATTTTGCAACCTACAACTACAAGCACATTCCCTTGAAAAATGCAAGCCAATAGAGTGTCATCTGTTCCTACTTAATACTTCACTTGCTAAATTATTAAACTTATCAACAAGATAAAGGATGAGCCACCTCTACCCTGCACTTTCCAAACTTATCATATCCTGTTTTCTCATCTCCCTCAAACTCCACAACATAGAGTTAGCCACACAGAAAAATATGAAATAATTGCAATTTATCCTACTAAGCCACCCTAAAATTTAGCTGAACAAGTTTGCCCCAGCGATCAACATAAGGTTAAGCAATGAATAATACATGCAAAATAGTCAATGCAACAAATAACAAAAATGTCAATAAGAATTGCTCTCTTAATAGGTGCTGGATCAGTACTTTAGGAGCAATAGCCTCTAAATTTAGAGATTTAAACGTCAAAAATTCTAGTTTATTAAGTTTCTATTTGATACATTATTAGAATGTAGTTCAAAACCCTCCACAAAATCTAGTTTCTTGAAGGCTAAGTAACCCCGTCTAATCCCCCAACCTAAAAGGCAGAAACCATCAATGTCTGGTCCTAGCTTTACAAATGAACATCGATAATTGAAGAGAATGTAATAAGATATTGGAGTAATTGAATAATAACAGTTACTATAATTAGAAAAAGTACCGGAGTTAAAGGGATAGGGAGGGAGGGAAGGGGGATTAGTTTTAGTAGAGCTCAAGGCCCATGCCATTATGAATCTCGTAGTCTTTGATGGTGATGTGTACCACTTCTGGATACGAATCTTGTCGGCCCTGGTTCCGGTCTGGGCCGCAACCAGCTTCTTAAGGTCGCCGATGGTGTCATCCTCGTTGCACTTCACCCGCACCTTCTTCCCCAGCCCGTCGTTCAGCACCACCTCTATCATCTTCTTCTTCTTCCTCTTAAAAAGAAAATTTGTAAAGGTTGTGTAGTAGGGCTGCAAATGCGATCGATTTGTTTAGCTTATAGTCACAGTCATGCCAATGTTGTTGTTGACGCCTTCTCAGTTCTCTGTTTTATGTAGATGATGTGGACGTGGGATTCTGCAAATTTCGTTGGGGGGTATTTTAGTACTTTTGATCCTCGCAAAGATTTGCATGACCATTCCACGCTGTACACGTGTTTTACATCCACGTACTTTTATATATTCTAGCATTTCTTCTTTTATATTATTTTCTTTTTTTCCTTGATTAACTTCTAAATCTAAATGCTATCCAAATTCTAACCCAGTGCCAAAGAAGATCAGAGTTTCAACACAACGCAGCAGCTACTCCAAACAAAACAATGGCTGCATCACAATTGCCTTATCATCGTGGCCCGAACCAAGTATTGCCCGAAAAAGGGGCGTGCGGGTAATGCAAATATCATGAAATCAGAAAACCAAAAATGGTGTTTGAGAAGTGCGGCTGGGGATCGGGAGAAGAGTGAAGAAAAAATAAAAATTTGGAGTATACCAGCCATTACAATTAAGATTAAAATATGATTGATAGGGGAAACCCTTACCTTGTGAATCAGAGTAACAGGAAGGAACAAAAACCTTGAATAATAGAACAACAATACCAGTAACAGTAACTACTAATGAACAGTTATAACCATTGGCACAGCCTACCGTACAACCGCATTTGGAAACAAAATTATACTGTACATATGAATTTTGATGCTTCAACCCTCAGCCAATCAAAACTGTGATGGTCCCTCTCAGATCCAAGCCACTTCCATGTTTGGCCAGCATTAATTACTCCAAAACAGTAACCTCGTGATCAACCCTCCAATAGTTTGTATCATTGAACTCCTTCATCCCAGCTCCACCATCATCAGAATTCTCCTTTTCTGGTGCCTTCGGAACAATGTTCCTCTTCAATGGCCCTGCTTCCCCGACTATTCCTTCTTTCAAAGCTTGTTCCATTGCCCTCTCTGTACCTTCTAATTCCACACCTACAAATTCAACATCCTCTTCAAACAAAGAGGGCACTGGTGGTGGAGATTTTTTATTTGTATCGCTGCTCACCGAACCATCACTCAAATCCATGGAGTCTGACGAACCATTTGGAAGTACGAATTCCCCATTTGAGGGGGCCCCAACATCAGTGACCACTGTCTCGGTATGACCGGGTAGGTTGACGTCTGAGCTGTCATCATCTAGAAATGGATTCTTGCTTGAACCACCTACTTGCAAATCCGAAGGTTGTCCACATCCCACCCACTCAGGTGAAGACCTATCTCCAAACAAATCCTCGTTTTCTGGTGTGTCAAACCTGAAAAATCCCATATCTTGAGAAGCATTTGCTTTCTCCCCTTGTGGATTCAAGTCTCCAATCATGGAACTGTTAAACCCATTCATCACGTTGGAAGTAGATGTGCAACTACCAAACTGTTTGTTAAATCCATTCGCTGACTGCTTGTTTTCATTCAACTCGTCCTCCTCTCCAACTACCACCTCATCATCACTACTACTGTTACCGCTATTTGCAGTGCCATTCAAATTAATCTCGTCCAAAACCTCTGTGGGGGATGTGGCAAAAGGTTCATTACCGATTCTGTCATCTTGGAATGCAAACCAGTTGGAATTTGTGAACAGACTGCTGCATTAGAAAAACATGGGTAATATAAACTGTATGTTTTGTAATATTGCTACTTTAACAGAAGAATATAAACTGTATGTTTGTAAAAGCTAAGGCAATAGGAGGTTCTTGAACAACATTAACCCAACTGGATTCTCCATCATAAACCTCAACAACCAATAACTCCATTACGACAAGTAATGAAAAGAAAACTCACCTTCCTTGGTCATCACCAAGCCTCAAAGATGATATGACGACCTCAGCAGATTCATCATCAAAGTATACATCCTGCAAATTGAAAACATAAATTTACTATCAACTTTGATGTTAAAAAATGAAAAAAAAAATTCCTATCTGTTTGGTTTCTCCATCACTCATGCTGATCATAACACATAGCCCTAGATGATATTATCATTGATGTCTTTAACAGGCAAATAGAGAAACCATAGGAAAAACAACCTATTGGCCTTATAATCAACCGCAGAGAAACAATTTCAATTAATTAAAACAAATCAGAGTCACTCACCTCATCATCTCGATCAAGAGCACCATGCTCCTAAAAGCAGATAAATAAAAACTCTTAAGTATAGAAAACATGTAAATAAAGAGATTGTTAGAGAAGCCAAACTACATACTTCTTCATTGTCATCATTCCCATATATTTTGTATCTGAAAGCCTGGCTTAGGTTATTCGCTAAAGCTGCAACATCATAATCTCTATCATGAATATCATCCTCATCGCTATCCCTTGTTCTGTCTTGCAACACTGTTGGGCGGCTGCACATGAGAAGAGAAGATACATGAGATTCTTTAAATGATTTTTCTGTTAGCTCTCACAACTATGTGGTTGCTGCAAACAGCAATAATGTGATATAACAAGACATGGATTCAAAAATGGAATTCTATAAGAAACTTTATATTTGTAGGCATTATATAACATATGAAAGCCATAAATAAAATAAAAGCAAGAACTATAAGTCGCATTTTATATGTCATTCATAAGTTACAAATCTGCCACAAGACCAGAATCCTTGAGTGCATGTATTCTTACAAATGCCATAACAAGCGCATACAGAACTAGAGATAATTAAACTTGAATCACATATTCTACTAATCTGGCTGCAATGCATATCAGAAGCATAGCAAGAGCATACCCACAAGCCCATCGATAAACATTTTCAACTGTATTACGTTCTTGCAGAACATTAGCTTGCCATTCATTCCATTCGCTATTTTCCTATTAAGAATATATGAACTTGTGTCAGCAAATTCACAAAAAAATAAGTCATATAAAGAATCCCAACAACAAAATTGCCTAATCCAATATACAGATCCAACCAGCCAATGAAAGATACCACCTATGTGCCAAATAACCCAACAACTAACTGCAATGAACTTAATTTACCATACTACATAAAAGGATTCATACCCTAACTTTAATTATAACAAAAGTTGTTAGCTTCAGATAAAAAATGCACCTACAGACAGTAAGATCCTAAGCACTCATACAACATTAACAAGCAGCAAATTTCGCACCTTTAGACATGCCAGAATGCGACTGTTGCTGCTTCCCAACTGTACAAGTTTATTTGAAATACGTGTAATGTGTCCAATGTTTCCTGCCCTCGGTGCGCGTTTTCCCGCAGCAGGTAAAGTTGGCTGTTCAACCAAAAAAAGGGGTTAAGCTGACTGCATAATGGGGTAGCATTTGTAGCAGCTTCTAATTATACTAATCATAATGCTCATTAGCAAAATGGGCAAGTAGCAAAATGATTTAACATCTACCTGATTTCTGTCACCAGAAAGAATTGGATGTTTGTCAGTTTGGAGAAATTTCCTGATCAAATCACATTCTTGAAGAAGATAATCAAGTATTTCATCATTTTTGCTTTCCAGACAAGATAATATTATACTCTCCGCATGATGATGTAATGCATTGTTGTATGGATACCTACATAATTTAAATTAAAGAGACAATGAATCTTAGCCTGCTAACAGAAATGATCCAACACCTTCCACAAGAAGACATCAAGCACTTTCTTCTAGATTCAAACTTCCAATAAGTTTTTTCACTTTATTCAATATGACAGTTTTAAGCAAGAGCTTACTCAAAGAAAAGATCAAGAACTCGTTGAATGGTTCCTGAGCTAACCAATTCCTTCTCCGCAGCTTCATTTCCAGTTCTCAACAGCACGGCAATGAACTCCACAATCTGAAATAAACACCAAAACAATCAGAAACAACACAATAAACTTTGACACAAGCCCAAACAGTCCGACATACATTGTGCACAAACACCAAAAAAATCAAACAGGCATCAAGTTGAGTATTCCATGTTGATTAGCGCATAAAACCAATGATGAGAATATAAATGAACCTTTAGTCGATGCTTCCCAAGAGGAGGCCTCAATTCTCCATACGTGGTAGGCAAAATTTTCTCATCAGATGACACATGCAAAAGCATGAGCAACTCACCTGCACAAAAGCATGCAGTTTGAAGGCAAGGCTAAAATGAAAGCCAGTATGTTACATGCACCTAGGAATATGTCAAATCGATTAATAAAGCTTCCAGCAAAAGAAATCCACTCACCAAGCTTAGGCAGCATTGCGTTGATAGTCTCTGAATTTACAGGGATTGAGGGCTCATACATATGTTGATTTCGGAAAGAATGCATCAAGGGAGAAGTAATTGCTGATCTTTTTGGATCCAACAATGAGATACAAACTGAGAGTGAGTTTACAAGGCCAGATTTTGAATGTGAATCCTCCAATGCATGACCAAAAATCCTTGCAACAAAGCTGTACATGAACATATTCAAAATTACAGGTCAAATCACAAACATATATGCAATAGAGAATCGAGATGGTGATGCAGGCAGGGAGGAGACAGGACGGAACTAGATCTCACTAACCTTGGACTAGAGAGTTTAGTGGCTAAAGCTGATGGGGCATTCCGAGTTATTGCACATAATGTTTCTGCTGCATTAGCATGAACTTCAGGTGGACACTGGTCATTGTAAAAAACAGGCTGTGAGATGCTCATTACAAAGTATTCTATACCATGAAAATATTAAAACAATATTACATCATGAAAATGATAAAACAGATAATTTTCACTTACTGATGGACTCAATTTATCCACAATCATTTCCAGCAAATTGCTATCAGCTAGCCATTGCATTACATCCAAAAAATTTGGATATACATGATCATCAGCGCCTACTAACCGAACCAAAACCTGTGGCAAGATGCATCTCACATCAACATTCATCCCAAACATATTAAATTCCAAGCCATATAAAATCCACTATTGCAAAAAACAACACAGAAAATCTCAGGTACCTCCATGATGGATGTGATTCCTATCAAATCAACCAGTTGGCGGAACACATCTTGATGTACCTGTTAATAATCTGTCTTAGAAATTCATATAAATAAATAAATAAAAACATGCTATCCCTTATAGTTCAGAGATCATAAACCACAGACAAGCCCAATTTTGTCGTGGGAGTCACTAGACTTGTAGCGTTGTCACATGTACCAAACCCAGATAACCAACTCACGAGATGAAAACAGTTTATAATGCGCAGAATTGTTTACACCACTAATGCAGCATGTTTAACTAAGCTTACAGGTGAAAATTTTTATGGGTACATCATGACCATGTCAAATAAACCAGTGCAAAGTTAAACTGAGGAACAAGGTAAAGTTCAAATTGTCTTTACACATTCATATACCAAGTCTCAATTACACTAGTTATCCAGAGTTGCAGATTATTTAATACATCATCCAACAACATAAAAGAAATGTATCAACAGATTTAAAAGAAGACAAAGAATGTGATAGTAAACACAAAAGCTTTACTTACTTGTACATAATTCATAAGTGGGACAGTCTTCCGTAGCATAAGGCACACAACAACCTAAAATACCAAAGAAAATGAAACTTAACAAGTGATAATAATAACAAAAGCAGTAGTCAAAGAAAACACGGTGTGTAAGAGCACAAAAACTGATCCAAACATGAACAAGCGGACCTTACTGAAATAACCGACTAACAGGGCACTATGAGGACGGTTTGGTTCCAAGAAGGAGAAAAGTAAGTTCATCAACTGCAACACAGAGAAAAGCACATTAAACAAAATCATAGCAATTTCCATAACTAAAGATGCATAAGCAAGAACGAAAATGAAACCAATACCTCTTCCTCCTCAACTAAAGACTTCAGAATAACATCAATCTCACATGTAAATATCTCACAGGCAATGAATGGGAACCTAGACATAAATGAACAGATCATTAAGAAAAAGAATAATTAACATAAGAAAAGTTACAGGACAAGAAAACAGAATGAAGTCTAGTTCCTGATTCCTGATTTAATTAAAATGACATACTTGAAGGCCAGTTTGCTGTCAGCATCCTCTGGAGGTTCTTCAACAACATATCGCAATAACTGCTCAACTTGGGCTCTATCTCGTAGACTGCATGTAGAAAATTAAGTACGTGATGAGCATCAAGCAAGACTACTCTATCAGATTATCCAAACACTTCGCAATTTTATTATAGCAAATCAACTTCTAAATTCCAATCAATCAAAACAGACAAGAAACTGATTGAAAACAAAAACATAAAGAAAAATAAGGAAATGCACAATGTGATAGTAGCAAAAATTACAAATTGATAAGTCGACTGTTTAAAGCTTTGCATTCTTGGATTATTTCTTCCTCATCAAGAAGCTCTTCCAAAGTAAAGTTTTCCTTGTCTAATATCGAGTCCACCTACAAAAGAACATCAAAGTCAATGAAACTAACCAGAATCCCGTTCAACACAAACTCAATAAGTCACTCAACAATATGCTTAGAACAATTAGTTGGAATCGGAGAATAAGCATCAATCTAGAACTATATCTAAATAGCTTAACGAATTTTCGCGTTTTAGATTCGATAGAAACTATCACTGAATAAGAAAGTTCAGCTTCAAATAAACGGAACTCCAGCCATGTCCAACTCAAAACGTAGCTTTAAAATCAAAGCGTATTCATCGAATTGAACAATGAAATTTCCCAAGAATGCGGACAAATCTAAGCCACTGAAACTACTTTGCTACGGCATCGTTGAATCCAGGGTAAATTTCAAATTAACTACGTTGAAAGAAAAGCATGAATTCCAAACATACAAGAACAAGAAAAACAATCGAATAAAAAATTAACAAGTTCATTATATCGAATAAAAAAATACTCCCATGAAAAGAAAGAAAATCAAAGTAACAAGCACAGATTAAAGAAATCAAGATTTAAAATTAAAAAAGAAGAGGAGTAATTAATCAACTAAGTAGCATAAAAATTACTCACGGGAGAAGAGGTGGACAGAGCTGTGAGCTTCCAAAACATGGTGAAGAAGAGAAGAGATTAAGCAGAGGAGCTCAATAGATCTGCAAAACCTAAAAACAACCAGTGAATCTAGGAATTGTCGAAAGAAGGGGAAAAAAGCGCGAGCTTCAAGAGTTAAGAAAGGAGAAGAAAACACAAAAACCCTAATTTTTTGCTGGTGTTAAAAAATATAAAGAGAAAGAGAGATCGAAAAAACTAAAAGAGAAAAAGACCACGAAGCCTGAAGATCGACAAGATGAGAGAATGAAGAAAAGCGAAGGCAGAGGGCTAAAAATGTTTTGGTGATGGAAAAAGTACAGAATGAAGTACTCCGATTTTCACAAAACCATTTTTTTGTTTATTATTATGTTATGGCCATGGCGATGGTGATGGGCATCACCATCGATTTATGGGATGTATGGATGATCGTTGTTGTATGATGGTGATGTAGAATGGACTTTCATGACCTGACGTAATCCACAAGTTAAAAAAAAAAAAAAGACTCTATACTTACAGCTAAAAGCAAAGTTTTTAAGGTCACAACTCACAACTTGTTGAAGCAGTTCTTTCCTTTTTTAGTTTTTTTTTTTTCATAATTTATTGTAAAATATTTTTTAAGAGATTGATCAAAATCTTTAGTCAAAATATTCTTGTTGCAGTCAACATGCTTTGTTGTCTTAAAATATTGAGATAAATCCTCTAATATGATTAAGTTTTGCTACGTTCATGGAGATTATTAGTAATTTAAGTGTTGAATATCTTCTATTTCTTTGTTTATATTTTACTTAAAATTTTGAAATTTTTCCATATGTGTAACTAATATTTTCAATGTCTTGTTTGATATTTTTATGTTTATAAGACTTTTCGAATCCAAATTTAAATTTAGCAATAATAAAAAAATAATATATTTAATAATATATTTTATTAAATTAATTATAAAATTTATAAATAATCATTCTTACTATACGAATAAAAAATTAAATCAATTGAATTTATTTTTAAAAGTTAAAAATTATTCATTTTAAATATTATTTGTTAATTAATATAATATTGTATTTGTATTTTTGATTGATGCATTATAATATTTTACCTTTATACAAAACAAAAATCCAAATATATCCATATATTCCAATTTTTCGAAAGCTTGATGCACAATAATGACAATGTTTGTGACTAAGCTGAAAGCAAGTTCACTCACAGTGACGAATAGTTCGTGCAAACGCAAACCGTCTCCTTTAAATTTCGTCAAAAGTTTTGCCATCAGAAAAGTCAAAGGTCAACGCACTGGACACGTGGAAAGTGATCACCCAATGACTTTGCGAATTCTGTCAAAGGCTCGTGACGATAGCGTCGCTCGCTCGGCATGGTTTAGCTCACGGATGGTCATGGTAGGCATGGAATATGGATTCATCATGAAAATTCAATGCATATGACACGTGCGAGTGATTACTTTTCTTTTAGATTCCCAACGTACCCCTGAAATTTCATTAATAAAATATCTCAGCCTTTGTTTGGTTGTCATGCAACATTTTTCGTTTTAATTTTCAACCAAATCTAGGAGGGAATTTGACAATGTTTGCTTCTTAATTATTGCGATATAAATAAGTGTTCATTTTATTAATTATTAATTTTGAAATATTTTTTAATTATCATATTAATTTTAAATATTACTAAAATATACAATTATATTGCTGATCATTCCATGAAAAAAAGGTTGAAACCGAAATGAATTTGCCAAAAGTTTTTCAAATAGGAACATGCAAAAAAGTTATTGAACTACTATGAAAAGAGAGGGAAATGATTCAAAATGTGTGAGTAGGAAGCAAAATAAAAGCGTAAGAAATTAGCAAATTAAAGCCAAAGTTGGTCCACATCTTTATGCGAAAAACACACAGGTTGCACGAGAGATGATACCAAATAATTATTTGAAAAGTACCTTTAATTTTTTCGATAATGTTATAAATAACTTTTAAAATTTAATAAAATATTTAATATGATATTTAAATTTTAAAATTTTTTAATATTATACTATAAATATGAATATATTAATTAATATAATATTTAAAAATTATTTATCAATTACATATAATTATTTAGAGCTTATTATATTAGAGATAAGTATTATATTAATTAACAAAGTCATAATTTAGTAGATTTTATGATTCATATATTCGTATATTTATATAATGTAAAATATTAAAATTCATATATTTATATCATATTTTATATAATAATTACGTGTCACAATTTATATCGACATGAAAATATAAAATATATTTTATTTAACTTTTAAAATTTATATATAATTATTACTAAAATTTTAAATTATATCATATTCGTGTCTTTTTTTTATCATATTATGTCACCATATCATATTTAAGATTATTAAATTTATAATTTAAATACCATATTATAAATTTTTAAATTTAGATATTACATTAAATATTTTATATCATAATTCATGAGTCAATTATAATATTAACTTTTTTTCTTTTAAAAAAATCCAGTAAAAACATGCAAAGTTTAAAAGACAATTGTTGACAATGCTGATTGGCAAATCTATGATTCCATTTATTTTTGGCCCAACATTATTAGTAAATTAGTAAATGAGTATGGTATTTTTTGCAAACTATTATTTTGACGAATATAAATAATCAAATTAGATAAGATAGTGACAAAATATACAATGGTATACGTCATTGAAGGTGAAATTGGACCTTAGTCAATGACATGTTATGTTTTTGAAATAGAGTTTTTATATGATCAAATTTAAATATTTGATATTATTTATATTAAGTTATAATCATTGAAATTAAAAATCAAACACCATACAATTTTGAGTTTAAGACTCGTTTAGACCAGGATTTTTCTCCCAAATTAAAGGCATTTGAATTTTTTTAATTCAAATATATTTTAACTGCAACAACGATGTCAAATTAAATTTATAACATGAAAATGACAAAACTTAACCCTACAATAAAAGAACAAAGAGGCAAACAAGAATATAAAAGGTTCTACATTAAGCAACAAAAATATGACCAAGTGAGAATTATGAGATGGACCTTCCGGCAAAGTTGTCGAACGTGATTGACAAAATTTAGGATAAACAGCACGTTATGTCCGCTTAATTTAGAATTAAGATATGTATCAATAAATGGTTGATTTAATAAATTAAAGTTGTTATTTTTAATGAAAAAATATTGAATTCGAGTTCTGTCGATAATTATTCGTTGAAATTATTTTAAATACACGATTTATAATTACTTATTTTATGTTATCAAATACGATATATTTTATTTGACATAAAAAATTAAATAATTTATTTATTTCGAATTAAAAAAAAAAAAAGGACGTGATTTTCGTTGGTAGGTTAGACAAAGACGTTCAAATCAGTCAGTTTTTCTTGAAACTAGTTGCCGGTAAAATAAAAACAATTCTGTGGATTAATGGTCGGCCAACAAAACAGAACATGAACAAAAAGTTAAGAAACATATCATTTGCAATAACACGAGTAAAAAGCCAAAAACATGACTTGGGAGAGATTGTACTTCTCAATTATAGTCGTTAACCAGTGTTGTTATCCCATTGTCAAAAATTATGAGTCCTATAAATCATCACAGTTAAGATTTACTCGGTGTTTGTTCAGTTAATAAGATGAAAAATATTTTAATTTTTTCGTCTGTTTGAACATTATTGATTTTCACGAAATAAAAACAAAATATTTTAATTTAATATATTTAATATTAAAATTATTTTTTTATAAAATTAAAATTTCATAGCATTTAATGTCAACAAGTTAAAAAAATTTTAAAATATAAAAAAAAGAGTTTTAAATATTACAAACATATAATTTTAAAACATATAAAAAAATGAGATAAAGAAAATATTTTTTAATTGCCAATGTTCAATTAACGAAGAACATTTGAAAGTAAAATTATAAATGTATCAAATCGATATAAAAATATTAAAATAATCAAAAAAATAAAATTAATTTTAAGATTTTATTATTTTAAGAGATCTATTTCACTATTTATATTAAAAAATATTTCTAAGTTCTATTTCCTATATTTCAATCATTTGCAATAAGTTGGAGAGAGAAAATTTGCTAATTAATTAATTAATTAAATGAAAAGGAAGCCAAAAATTAAACATATGCAGATGAAACCAAAGAGCAACAAGACAATAGAGGGAAGACTGAAAACTAGTACACTCTTAGATTAGGTGGAAAAATAAATTAAAAAATTAGAGAAAAGGGGCAAATGCCATGCTGCCCAAATGATTATACATGCTTGTCTGAGACCATTATCATTTGTTAACAATACAATATTGATGAGATAGGTTTGACATTTACAGGCGGACAAGGTTCATATTAATTGAACTTTGAAGAAAAAAAATCAAAATTTAGTCATATATTATATTATATTGAAGAATGAAGGGATTCAAATATTTTTTAAACAAAAAAATAATATATTAATCATTAAAAATTAAGAATAAATTACATAAATATATATTGAGGTTTAACAATATTTGAGTTTGACCATGAGATTTTAAAAGTGATATTTATTGATTATGAGTGGTGTATCCATGATATTTTGTTAATTTTTATTAATGCGTTAACACCTAATCAATAAACCCTAACTCTCTTCTCAAAATTTTTTTATTTGCTTTTTTTTTTTTAAGATTCAAACTTTTCAAAAAAAAAAAAAGATTGGAAACATGAATATTTCACAATGTTCAACAAGTGAGGATCAAATGTTAAAAAAATATACTATTATGACATGTGTTGTCAGTTAATCTTTTCATTTTTTTTTTTGTCTCTATTTTAAAAATCTAAAAATTTTTAGAAATTTCAAACTGAAATCCACAAAAAAAAAATAATTGTTGATGAGTTGTTATGTGAATTTATGATTATTTTGTGAGTTTACTATACGTAAGTAATTCATGATAAATTTGAATTCTATGAGTTTTTTTAGTGGGTGCTTTGTTTGTTTATGAGTTTGTTAGTAGTTGTCCTTGGGTTTCTAGTGGCTATCAACTGAAAATTAGTTATTTGTTTGATGCTTGACGCAATTCCTAATAATAATATAACAATACTCCATTCCCAAAAGTTTCAATCAAGAATAATAAATACAATTAAAAAATACCAACATCAACTTATCTTTATTTAATTTATCGATAAGAATATTACACTATTGAATCTTCTTAAAGTTCGTAAAGTCTTACCTATATGCATGTTATTTAAATTAATATTTAACTAATTTATTAATTTAACCATTAACTATCATATTTAATATAAAATTACTATAATAGTAGCTTATTTAATTTAATGAGTGCCATGAAAGCACTCATTAGCAAAATCCTTTTTCAACAAATAAACTTTAAGACATTATTTTAATTAATTGTTTTAATACTTTTCATCTTTACAATGATATCTTTATAAATTTAGATCCATAAATATAAATATATACAAAAAAGATTCGCCCGCATCAGTGTAAGTATTTTTATTTTTTATTAAAATTAAATTTATAACACTTATATTTGATCATTTTAATTAAAAGATAAAAAAAAATTTATATTGATATAAGTGAATTCTTAATCATAAATATATATATATATATATATCCATTAAGCTTTATTTATAAGATTTAAAATTCAATTCAAAGTTCAAACTTTAATTTTAAGAATAAAAAAAAGTACGAATATTCAAATGTTGACAAAAGAATATTTTTATTACGAACAACAAAGTTACAAAACAAAAGTAGTTTCTAAAATTAGAGGTGCTTTATACAAACAATTTTAGTCAAGCTACTTGAACATTAGTGTTGAAGGTGAAAAAAAGTTTTAATGAAAAAAAAAGTGCATTTAAAAAATATAATTAAAAATATAATTAAAAATTTTAAGTATTTAATATTATTATGAAAAAAAATTGTATGTAATTGAAATATTTAAATATATATATAAAATAATAAAATATTAAAAAAAAAGATAATATAGTGAATTTTATATTTCAAACAAAATTTCACTGTAAAAATATTTCTTTAAAAGTTTTTTGTTTGGATTTATAAATCAAGTTTTTAAACTAAAAAACTATAAATAAATATTAAAGGTTTAAGAAAATTTTTGTTTGAATTTAAAAAATTAAAAAGTTATATATATTTTAATTTTAAAATTAAATAAAAAATTGTTTAAACGTAAAAATTAATTTCGAGAATAATTCTTAAGTAAACTTTAATATTTGTTCACAACGGTCAGATAATTCAAGCAGTTTTGCGAATCAGGTTAGAAATAAAAAAACGAGAGTTCCATTAAGCCATTTACCAAACACACCCCTTTGTCCCAAGTCCCAACGCCTTCTCCCAGCCAATCCCATCGCGAGTATGGACCACGTACCCAACTACAATAATCATTTTTATTTTCTTTCATTGCCACTTCAATCTCTTCTTTTACTTTCTTAAACCTGAAGGCATCAACAAAACAATCACTTTCTTAGTCCCAGATTTCTCGCCTAATTCTTCGGGAATCCTTATTTCAGGTTAATTCTTTTTTTGTTTCACATCTCAATTGCGTTATTTGTTTTTGTCGAATCTCTGCTTTTTATTAGGAACATGTGATTCATTGGTAGCAAGTGAGATTCGATTTAATTAAAATATTCTGTTTTAGGGAATATATTTGATTTAATTCCAATTGTTTACATTGAAAATTAGCGGAAAAGAAAAATAATTTTGGTTATTTGATAAGTTTTTGGGAGCTGTGAGTATGAATTGAAGGAGATTTAGTGGAAGAGATGAATGTGAGCCATGCCTCGGTTCACCCAGTGGAAGATCTACCGACCACGGACGGAGGCGGAGGCGGCGGCAACAACAACGAGGTGCCAAGAGTGAGGATGAAGGATATTCAAGGAATGCCTGGTACGCCAGGAGGGCTCGCGTTGAGGATATGTCAGTTTGTTTTTGCAGTTATGGGACTTTGTATTATGGCAACCACTAGTGATTTTCCATCAGTTACAGCATTTTGGTAATACTTTTTATTATTGCTAAAGGTTTTGTTTTCTGCTTAATGTTAGTTTGGATTTGCTAGTGATGATGAGTATCAACGCTTGATATGCTCTAAAACTTGTATGGAAATGATGCTATAAATTGAATGTCGGAACCTTGTTCGTATATATTTGAATCGGATTTTAGAATTTAATAATTGAACATAGGAGGCTGCTTAATTGGTTGCTACATGGATTGGTTTGGGTTTTTCTTTGATTGCATCTGTAGTAATTGTCCATTTACATCTAGTTCAGACATAGTATGTCTTGTAAGATCATCAATATCTTGGTTCATTTATTAACTCAAAGTGTAATTAGCTAGTATATTTAATGAAGGGAGGGCTAATTTTATGTAATAAAGCATTAAAAGCCCACTTTGAACAACACATCAAAGTTTTACAATTTAGTGCTTACTAAGGAGGCGAATTTTTTGGATAAGAAAAGGAAATAAACCAATTTACCATATGTTTTAGATATGAAAATTAGCATATTTCCCTCTCAATACATGCTTTCTGTTTTTGGTTTGTTTCAAGCATAATCCGCTGGCTGTTAAAACCTTAGGGTGATTTGCTAATTTGACATGTTTTACATGCCAAGTGGTGTCTTAGATCAAACTCTCTATGAGATGTCAAAGATATAGAGCGTGAGTTCTTAGAAAATGGCAAATGGCGATAGTAGTATGACTTACATCACACTCTCTAGGTGCTTTATTATCTGGGCTTTTTGATAATCATAAAAAGGGGTGTGCAAGAGATAGGTTCTCATGCTCGCAACTCTTCAAGGAGGAGTTAGACCTCCTTTTGCATTGGGAGGGAATGTAATATCTGGATTGCAATTTGATCTCTCTTAATAGATTCATTGCATGTGTGTTTATTATTCAGCACTTGTTTCCTATATGCCTTACTATTTGAAGTTCTTCCATATGCGGTATCTTTTATATGCAATCCTTATGCTTTTGGAATTCACATACAGTTAACAAAGTGAAGCAACTAGTATTGTTTTATAGTCTGCATTTGATGTTATCATGACTCTTTCATAACCAGATTTTTTTTATTTGCTACATCAGCTACCTTGTTGCTGCCACTGGTTTGCAGAGTTTGTGGAGCTTATCGCTAGCTATTATTGATGTTTATGCCCTTTTAGTGAGGCGTTCCATGCAGAATTATCACGTTGTTAGTCTGTTTACTATTGGTGATGGGGTAAGATGTTTTACATTTTGCAGTTACAAGTAAAGCTAAAGGTTGGAACACGTGATGTCCTATTAGTTTTTGTTGAACCATAGGAAAATCTTTAATTTGCATGTGTGGCTTTCTTTCAAATCTATCCTGTATCTACCTGTATTACTGCTAGTTTAAGCAAATCTGCTATGGCCTCAACTACTGGCTGCAGTTTGCTAGGACATGGTATTTGTAACATTCAAAACTGCTTGGTTGACCTTGTGACTTCTTATGGAGAAAAGCTTTGTTCTTTTCTTTGAAAAGTGCAGTTAATCATTACTTATTCCAATATTATTCAACTTTCTTTCCTCATTGACAAGTTTGGCTTTTAAAGCAATAACTTTGTATTAGTAGTCTTCAATGTGATTTTCCAATCAAAGCTTATTGACTTGCTATGGGTTCTGATGTATGCTGCTATGAAACATAGGTGTTTGCATTGGCCAACAACTAGTAGAAAGACTAGTAGTCGCTAGTAAGTTATGCTGGAACTGGATTTAAATTTTGGTAATGGCACTTTGTTATATGTTTTGCCCAAACTTAAAAAATAAGGTTCCTACATTTTTACCAGTCTTTGTTTGAAGAAGCCTCAAGTTTACGATGACTTTCATGCACTGATCATATAGTTATTCCCAGGACACCTGTAGAACTTTTTGCTAATTATCCATAGAATACTGAACTTTGCATAGTTTCTGCTTATGCAGTGCAAGCTAATTATGTGGAGTAAATTTGATCAGAAAGACAATTTTGAATTATGTGAAACCTTTCACCATGTCTTGCAGACTTGCATTAGTTAAGACCTCAAACAGTTTTTTCTGCTGTTTGTTTTATATCTCTCCATTCTCTTACACTTTACATGTGTTAGATAGATATCTTCTGACATTTTGGATTCTTTTTAGTCTTGATCATATGTTCTTTTACCTTGCAGATCACATCCACTCTGACATTTGCTGCAGCTTGTGCTGCTGCGGGCATTACCGTTCTTATTGACAATGATCTTGATAGCTGTGCACATAACCCTTGCGCACAGTTTGAAACTGCTACAGCAATGGCCTTCACTAGCTGGTTTACTGCATTACCTTCATTTCTCTTGAACTTTTGGTCACTGGCATCCCGATAAAAGGGAACATGAAAAATTTGAAGTAGAATGAGTGAACAGGTAGTTTTAGAATGCCATGTGAAGCATTTTCTTATGCTAAGTATATTTCCTTGTATCATTCTCAAGTGCTTTGAAAACAAAAACTCGGTTGTGTGATTTTAAAGTTGTATAGTTTGTTTTGTAAATCAGGCTGCGAGACAAGTATCTGGGAATAGCATTATCAATACTATTTGCTTTAATATACACTTTTGGAGATGGAATGATTGGATCATATTAATGTCAACATGTATTTTTTTTAAAATACTATTAGATTGTGTGTTTGTGCTTCTAATTTGTGTAGTATTGAGCTGCTCCTTGTTCCTCTGGTTTTCAGTTGCAGGATTCCAGTTTTCTCTCTCTCGTTTAAAGAATCCTTTCCCAAGGGCTGGACTTTAACTAGTCATGGCCTCGGTCTAGCCAGGCCCTTTACCCAGCGCTGTATTTTTTTATATATTATATGTACTACCATATAATAATTGATACAGTTGGGGGAAATTTTTTTACAGCTCATCTTTAAATGGTCAGCCACTGTCTAGTGCTACGGTAATAGCATAGACATAGTCGGCCAAACCAAACTGGGTGAATATGAGTCAAATCCAGAGACAATTCATACTGCAGAGTGCTATCATACAGTTTACACTACACAAAACACGGCCCCACTTGGTGTCAACATCTCTGCTGCTGCTGCTCTGATTGCTGCCCTCACAACACAGCATTCTGCTGGCCTATAACTGTAACCAATATTCACTGAACAGCATCCCTATTAATACAGGAAACATCAAGTCCTAGAAAAAAATTCACTGCAGTGAATTTTGGGTTGAACCCATCACTTGCCATATGACCTGCCGACCTATGGGGGTGGGGTAGGTGCCTCTTTTCAGATCCCTCATTATTCCTAAAAATTTATCCAGCGTTAGGGATGAAAATAAAACAAAAAATTCAAAAATCTATTTAAAGTTATAATATTTGATTCGATTCTGATTTTTTTTATTTGATTCAAATCGATTGTAAATATTAAATATATATTAATTTTAATTTTAAATAAAAATTAAATTAAATTATATATGTATTTTTAATATATATTTTCTATTTTTATAAAATAAAAATAATAATTTTGTTTTAAAATAATATAAATAATTAATAAATTAATAAATCAATAAATCAAAGAATTAATAAAATTAATTCGATTTAAATTAAATATAAATATGATTCAAATCAAATTTTAAATTTTTATAACTTTTATAATATTTTTTAAAAAATCGAATCGGACCCTATTACTTTAAGATTCAGAGCAAGTCTTCAATAGAGTTTGAATGGAATGCAGGAAGGGGAATGCTGCCATGGATTCCATTGTACAATGTTAAGATACTTCACACCAAAAAGACTTTACATGGTTTAAACAAATTTTGGGTGCACCAAAAAATTTAATTAAATTTAATAAAATGCAAACCTGAACTGGGTGCTTGAATATTACAAAACTCAGTTCTTCATTTCATTTTACATCTCCCCTTTCCTCGATTTGTTCATCATTTCCATTCAGCTTGAGGAAAACCTGGTGTGTCGGACAAATAAATTATAGCAAAATGTTTTCACACAAAAGACCAGTTTACAAAAGAGAAGGCCAGGCAGTGGACAGTGCTCTCATCGGCTTCAAGGACTTTCCAAGCAACAGCTTGTTCATACGAGGCATGGCGTCCCATCGTTGACATGCAGATTCCAGCCGGCAAGTAAGCAAATCCCTGTTAAGAAAATAGAAATCTTTAGCCAATTATGCACCCCTCTTCCATTATTTCCTCTGCCAAAATATTTAACTTCGGGTTGACTAGTGCCTGCAACTAGTATCCTCTATTATTTTCAAAACAAAACAATGCCATTTTTAACAATAAGAGGAGTACCATTTGTATTTAGCACTAACCTCCTGCATCAACTTGGCAAAATCGGAGCACAATCCCTTGCGTCCGGACTCATCAAATATTTTATCCAGTGTGATGTCTTGTAGAGCCACTAGGGTTGTCTCAAGCATGTCAAGCCCAGCTTGATTTGCAAAAATGAAAACTGGTTGCGACTGCAAAACACAAACAGAAGCATTACTTGAGAAATACTTGATTTGAAAAAGTTATGAAAAAGGCATCCATGAAAGCTGATATACAAGGTTTGAAGATAAGCTTCTAGTATTCTAGATTTTTCAATGGAATTGCTGTTATACCTTCACCGAACAACACAATATGGCATCCTGATGGTGCCAGAGATTCTTCAATATTGAGTCACCACCAAGTGATTCAGATCTCAACAATTCTGCCCCTAAATGGTAACTGAAGAAAAAGGAATTAAAAAGGCACATTAGCAACTAGAACAAAGAAAAGGAATGAATGAGCTGATTCAGTAAACCAAGAGCAAATGTTTATTCAAAAGTACATAAAAATTCCAATTGGATGTTAGCAAAAACTACTAATGTTTACAAAAAATTAAATTAACTCGCCTGTAGCTCTGGCAGATCCAGTGAGCCAGTGTAAGTGCTTCTGGAGAGCCTGGAGATAGCTTTGGTCCTACAGCTGGGCTCAATCCAGATGGAGATATGGCCATGGCAACCCTCTGGACGGAAGAAATGACACTTCGGACGTACTGGCGTGCCATGTTTGCAACATTGTCCTGAAGATTGCTATCAAAGGGAAATTGGAAGGCAATTGTCAACACCGATCTTGTGTTCTGACATGATAGAGCATCTCCTGCAGAATGGTTTGTTGCAGGCCCCACTTCAAGACTAGAAGTGAGATCCAGAGTCCGATTTGTAGTCAATGAATCCTGTGTATCAGACTGAATAAAAACGCCATCAGTATCTGGTCTTGCATTAAGGACTGATCTTCAAATAAGATTAAAAGCTGGCATCAAAAACTAGATATATGTTAAAGAGTATTTATTATTCACCTCAAGATAATTAAGCAAATTTGTGTCCTATTATGGGCACTCATTATTTCATAACTTCTAATCTATTGCATTAGCATTTTCTATAGAACTGTCACAACATAGCCTCAAAACATACTATTAGTTCTTTTGTTTCCCCTTATCTATGGTGACAATTGTCTTTTTTTTTTTTTTTTTCACATGATGATCACCTATTGTTATAAAAATTTATAACAGAAAAGCAGGAAAAATTCAGGTGAATTCAGTGAAACCTAACTGGTTTTGACTCCAATGGAATAATGCGGAATCCAGAAGGTAGTAGGGGAGCATCATCTGGAAACATCTCATCAATAGGAGCAAAGACAAGCTCTGAACAGGCTCCAACAGCATTCTCGTCAATTCCACAGCATATCTGCAAAGAGGATGGTGTAAATAAAGTAAATATGCATATGCAAAACTTGAAAAAAAAAGCAGGGTGATATACAATAAACATATTTTAGACATTCCATACAGCTGTAAAATATGAAGGCAATTTACATAAACCGAGATCATGATTTAACCATTAGCTGGAAGACCATAAATCTAGCATTATAAATCTAACTCTCCCAGTAAGGTTAATCCATGTTAAAAAGGTATGTTAAAGGCTGCAATTACAATAGCAACGAGAAGTAATTAATGTAATTAATCAGGATGCAATTTATTGTAAACAAGTTAAAAGATTTAAATCAAAGATCAGAAGACTTGAAAATTTTGACAGCAAATGCAGCTACTTATGGTTTCAAGCAATAATAACATACTGATTTCACGTTAAACATGTACAAAAGACCAGTAAAATTACTGAAGTGTCAAGTTTTATATTCTAATTTAACAAGTAAATAAACATCAACATTCAACTGGATGTTGTGAGAAAAGCACCTGCAATAGATGAACATCCCTTGATAAAAAGGCATCTTCTTGTACAAGAGAATGGCCTTCAAGTCTTATAACTTCGAGCAGCTGATACATGATAAATACAGCATTACCAAAAGTTTATTGGACAGAAGAGTAAAGATGTCACTTTCAATTGAAAACAAGAGAAAAGAAAAGTTAAAATGCATTTTATGAAAACTCGTAAAGAGGAAAAAGAATAAAGGATTAATCATTTAACACAAGTATTTGCTTGCAATCAAGACCTGCTAGGCGCTTAGAAACTTTTAATTAAATGATTTACAAAAGAAAAAAGAAAGGGCATCTCAGGGAACTCAGTTTTGCCCTGCTTAAATTATATTATATTGCATAATTGAAACATATCTTAAATTTGTAGAACTCTATTTGCTTACACAACAACCATCTAGCATACTGCAGGGGAACAGAATAACCACATAGAAGATATACCTCTTCATTTTCAATTGTGTGGCCAAGTGGCATGATGATCTGACTCCCAGTAAACCTCGTAGGTCTCATTCCAGGATAAGCATATGTTCCAGCCTTCAATGATGCAGCAGAATAAGCATCAACATTGAAATCAGCCCACTCAGAGCGGTGCTCCCTCAGGAAACGGACAAGCACAGCAGGAGGAACATTCTGGTAGAAAAAATAACAAGGTACATGGTCCCATTAGTTTCAATGTCAAACATGGTGTAGTGAAGGCTTAAACTTTTGCGTGCAAGAAGAATTTTTTTTTTTAACTTTCCAACAAATTACTTGTCGCTTGCAATAAAAAGAAATGTGTAGGTAATATAGAATAAGAAAACTTGCTCATTAAATGAGCAATTTTATTAATATTGTCAGTATTATAGAATAAGAAAATGGTTTTCCATTTCTAGGGGTTTTCTAGAACTTACTTGAAGCAGCATGGACGCCTTTGCACAAAGAACACCCCCAAGGAACGAAAGAGCGTTGGCAGGATTTGAAGTGCTGCTCAAGCGCTTGCTTGAATTGATAGCAATTATCACATCCTCAGTACCATCACAATTCATTATTGACCATCCATCATCATTGAATCCATTTATTGCGTCATTAAAGCCTCTACAAAATGATAGACACAATGTTTCAATGAAACTAAAGAGCATAATAGATTCCTAAATGCTCAGGTAAACAGGTTGTGGACATACAATTGCACGTTTCTTTTGCACAGTCTTTCTTCATAATCTAAATAAGGACAAGGATTTAATATAATCTTGCAGCTACCTGCTTAATCTTTGGCTAAAAGTTCTCAGGACAGCTGGCTGCCTGCCCAGACTGTATACCACCTCACCACTTGTCTCCTGAGCAATCTGCCTGACGTAGCGCAGTGCCTTTGCAGAGATCAATTAATCAGTACCTTTAGAAAATGCCTTTTGAGGCTCAAAAATAGGGAAAAAAATTTCCTATGTTTTGGTACTTTTTTGTGTTTAGAGGACAATCAAACCGAATAGGATACATGCTAACAAGGTGAATAAGCACCATCATTGTAAAACAAAATTTATAAAACATGAATCTGCTTAGAAAAACAAATGTTTGTGGAACACATTTCAAGGCCTGCAACAATTAAAAACACCCTGAAAAATTTTTGGGCAAAATTTTGTACTCCAAATTTGTAAATTGGTTAATCAATCTATCTGATCCTGTTGATTAACGACCCATATTTTTGAGTTGCACTAGTATATTATCACCTTACACTAGGGAATTTACTCACCGCAATCGTCATTTTCTGAGCAATTACTTTTGATGATTCATAAAGTGAGCGCAGCACCTCTGGCACACTCCATGCCTGCAATAAGGTGTTCAAAAATTGACTTTCCACAAAAGAGACATCTGAAGATGTCTGAAACATACCTACTTATCAGAAGTCCTACCTCAAGATTCAGGTGGTCAACAATATGGATGATTGACCCTCCACCCTCACAAGGCCTAATCAAATAGCCACTAGGAAGCACTTCAGCTCTCACAAATTGAGCAGCAGCAGCTGCACTTGGGCCAGCACCAGAACCAGAAAGAGACCTCTCACAGACCTTAGAAAAGACAGAAAAAAAGAAAAATCTTGTCAGCACCTCCAATCATATTACTCTCAAGAAGCATGTATATCAAATTACATGGACTTCAAGGGAGAAAAAAATGAATAAAAAGCATAACTCCTCAAACCAAGCAATCATAGGACAATCCAATACGCAACGGAAAAGCTCGGCAAGTACAACATTATGCAACACTTCAACCTTGACATAGCACTGATTTACATTATCTAATAAATGACAACTGCAAGACATGCATACCACGAGACTGCCGTTCTCTAAAGTTGTAGTGTATCTTAGAGTCCAAAAGTCTCTTGCAGGAGCCAGCGTAGTTGGTGCGAATGTCTAAAACAGTTCTCATTTAAGTTATTACTCATGAGAAGGGGGTAAACATTCATTCATTTATAAATAAAATATATAAATAATGGAATGATTCTCCTTCACCTGTGTGTATACAAGCTCAATTGTTCCGCCATTGCCAGCAGGAAACATGGTGAAAACTTCAAGGTTACGGCAGTCCCGGAACCAAGATGGACGATCTTTAAGAATCTCCGCAATCTATTAACAATAATTTAATTGTTTTGTTAAGATCAAATAGGTTATGTATAATAATAAAATGTCTCAATTGTTTATAATGACATTAGAATTCATACCTTAGTAGGTTCTAAACTTACAAGACCGCAGGCTCGAGCTGCCACTCCACTACAACTTTGGGAAATGGCAAATATCCCAACCGAATCCGGACCAGGCTATAATCAAATTTAAACAAATGGGATCAGACACACTTCTGATTTTTTATGCAAGAAAAAAAAACTCTAGATTCATATACAAAATCAATAAACGACAGAAATAAAGGAATACAGCATCTGTACAAGACAATGACAAACCTTCATCCCAGGCATCTGGACCCAATCGACAGCAGTTCCCGTAGCCTTGGAAAGGAACTCTGCCAAGGTCTCCTCTGCAATGGAGAGGAGTCTGCCAATAAGAAAATTCACAGCATGTATTAGAAAAAAGAAATATACATATACATATATATATATATGTATATATATATAGAGAGAGAGAGAGCTAGTTCATTGTAAGTAATAACTTAACTTACCCAGCAGGGTTATTGGCATCTCTCAGTGAATGCTGAGGAGTGGTAACCACAGAGTCACAGCTTGCATCAGTTGCTGATGCCTGCAAAGGAATCCAAAAATAAACAGCAATAACGTCAAAACACCAAAAAAGGGAACAAACAGAAAATGCAGATTCCTTGTTTATAGTAATTGGCCAAAATAATCCTCTAACGCAAAGTAAGCAGCAAGTGGCATGATTACAAACAAAAGTATGGTAAAGGTGGAATTTTACATAGATAGAAAGACCCAAGAACAAACGAACAACGATTCACAATTTAAGGCAAACACCAAATGGGGAGCATAGGACACAAAACTCACATATAACCGTGATGGCAAATTAAAACTATTCAATTCTTAAAAATTGGCATGCCATAAAGATCTATCAAATGCCTAACAGCAAAAGAAGTAACAAAAAAATATAAATTACTATATCCAGTACTTAAACTCCACTTAAAATGCAAATACATGACAAATGTTCACATTATACATTTTGATAAGTTCATTAGGGTGAAATGAAGAAGATCGAAGAGCAAGGGACTAAAAGAACATACATTGACAGTATGCAGTTGTTGCCTCATATATCCATTCTCGCAAACCAGCTGAGACACCTGCTTTTGCAACCGATCATTCTCCTCCATCAACAGCTTGTTCATTGCTGTTAATTTTCTATTTACAGTCTGCAGCCTTGAAGACTCTTTTCTTTGCTTTTCTCTACACCTGCACACCCCAATGACAACCCCACAACTAAAATTTTATAACTCCAAAAATAAAGAAAACAGAAACTACTCATCCAAAAAAGTCCAATTTTTCTGAAGTTTATAACAATTACAATCAAAGGCAAAAAACAAAAAAAACAAGATCAAGATCAAGTTTTTCTACCTGCGATTTTGAAACCAAACTTTGATCTGTTTAGGTTCAATATGAGAAAGAATGGGGCACTCCCTTATCAACTGTTGCCTACGCAAGGAACTTGGCTTGGGGCACTCAGCATAGACTCGTTCCAAAGCTTCAACTTGCTCAGCTGTGTACCTAACATACTTGCCAGCATCAAGATGTTTGTTGATGCTACTGCCACTACTGCTATCCCTGTGTTGGGCCAACGCCATAGCCATTTCTTGCCAAAACCAAGATTACAAGAACCAAGCTTTGTTTATATATGAAGAAGTGATCAGAGAGAGAGAGAGAGAGAGAGAGAGAGAGAATGAGTGACAGAAGGAAAGAAGCTGTGAGCTGAGTGATAAAAGAGCTGCTTGTTTTGGAGGATTTGGCTTCAGAACTAAGATTCTTTTGTTTCTTAGTAAAGTCCGTCCTTTATTATGATATATGAAACAAAAGAGAGAGCATGAAAAAGAAGCTAAAATGAGGAGTTTCGATTTGAGACAGCCTCAAGTAAAAGCCGAGTAGGTGGTTTTTTTTTTGGTTTCTTGTCTTCTATTTTCTCTAGCTGATGATGATCAAGATGGTGAAATGAAAAAAAAAAGAAAATGGCTCTCAAAATCTGCCTCACAGATCCAAACTTTCAGAACGTTTTTCAAAAGCGCAACCCCGTGAAATCTTGATACCAATACCAAAAAAAAAAGCACTGCTACCAAGCAAGCTCGATATCACTGAAATGGTTTCTCAAGCCAGCTTCAACTCTGGTTACCAACCTAACTACCCTTTACCAAAAAAAAAAAAAAAAAGGAAAGCTTTGAAAGGCTCTCTCAAAAAAGAGAGCCCAGAAACAGTAGCATCACAATAGAGCCGGTTTTTGGCAAGAACCAACCACAGAAATGTGAAGAGAAACTGAAATCTTAACCATGTTGAGGAAGAAGAGTCTCAACAAACCAAAGAAAATATTTTGAACGCGTCTCAAAGAGTTTTACAAAGAAGAATAAAAAAGAAAACCCAACAAAATATAAAAATTTGTCAAAACTCAAAACAGACTTGAAGAGAGAGAAAGCGAAGAAAAAAGTTGTGACAGTGAGTGATCTAAGAAGTCTCAGCTTGAAACAGTAGGGAATAAAAGAGAGAGAAAGAGAGTTCATTTGCACGCAAACCGACAAACTTACCAGAGGTGTTTTTTTTTTTTATTTTAATACTATACATCACTAGCTCACCTCATTTACTTTACTGTCCCTATTGTCCGTTTGAAATGACATGTTATCCCTAACCCATGATAAAGTAACAAAATCTAACCAAATTGAATGTAACATTATGGATTTGTCTGTCTTTATCTTTGTCTCGGTCTTGTAAGGTTAGGTGTTCGGTTCACTGTACATAACCTTCTTACAAAAAGAATTAGTTGAAATATCCATGTTTTCTTTGTCTAATTATCTCTTTTTTTCTTTTGTAATTCTATTGCTAACATGCTTCTTAAGTTCAATGATTCATGCATCATTCTAAATCGATTTTGTTCTTTTGTTTTGTTTGGCTTTTAATACAAGAAAAGAACACTATCACAACTGTTTTTAATTATATCCGATCCATTTCACTAAATCTTATCTTAATAAGTTTAACCGTCAAAGTATACATGTAAGTAAAAACGATATTAACATCAATTACGTGATTTGTTGATTGTAAAATATTAAACTATT
This sequence comes from Durio zibethinus, assembly GCF_047325235.1. Taxonomy (NCBI): domain Eukaryota; kingdom Viridiplantae; phylum Streptophyta; class Magnoliopsida; order Malvales; family Malvaceae; genus Durio; species Durio zibethinus. Next base: position 2,610,656 of record NC_143167.1, read on the forward strand.
AATTATAATTATTAAAAATTAAATTTTAACGTTCTTAAATATAACAAAGACGACACCAATATAATTATAAAAGAATTAAAATATTAAATTAAGATGAAAGACAAAATTTTATATAAGAGTAATCGAGTTAAAATTTATAATATTATCAAAATTTTTTGAGAATTTATTTTTTTTATTCTCTTAAATTTACTTTTATATACATGCATATATTTTGTTAAAAATTTTGAATTTAATTTTTTTATGAAAAAATACATATTTTTAATGTTCAAATGCCATGCATACATAGTTTTAAACATTATATTAGTTCTCAATATTTGACTATTTAATACATTGATTAATTATGAGAAACGAGGTTTTTCTTTGGTGAAGTGTTAGACTTACTTCTTGTTGTTTGCATTGAGAATCCAAAAAGAATAAACATTTAAGTGAAACCAAAACTAGAAAAAACAGTGATATTATACTGTCAAATCTATCAAAAAATTTTAAGAGTATTTTTTAAGTATATATAATTAAAAAATTTTGTTTATAGATCAAATTGTGAAATGAAAATTAAAAATCCGAAGATTAAAACCAGCATGGGTATTGCAAATGTCAAGTTCTAGATGATCTCTTTTCTCGGGTTTGCACTTATCTTGAAGAACACCCCATAGTTTCAATTGATTCGATCTTTTGGTTTAGGATGATAATAATTTTAGTTTAGATTGAATTTGGTTTATTTTTTTAGATATTGTATAATATTATAAATTTTTTAAATTTAATTTGAATTTAAATTAAATTTTAATTCAATTCAAATTGAATCAAATTAAAATTTATTTAAGATTGAGTAAATGATCGATTTAATTAATTTAATAATAAAAATCAAATGATCGACTTAATTGATTTAGTTTATCACAAAAATCGAACTGATTGATATATACATAAGAAAAATAAAAAATAAAATAAAATTGAATTAAGGTGATTGATTTCGATCGATTTTTTTGAGTTAATCGATTTTATTTTTTGTTTCATACATTAAGTATACCTATATCATATTATTAGATATACCTATATCATTCATATTTTAATTATTTATTTTGTATTAAGTCGAACATTTTAGTTTATTCGGTTTATATATTTTAAAATTAAAAATAAATTGTTTTAACCATTTAAATTGAAATAATAACTAAAATATTCATATAACTCGAATTATACGACCTTATTTTTATTGAAAATTCAAAATTTTTTTTGTTTTAACTAAATTTTGCCTAACCTTAATTTTATAGGTTTGGTTCGATTTGGTTTATCAGTTTTTAAATTTTATATATTATTTTAATATAAAATTTTAAAATATTTAATTAAATTTTGATATCAAATTTTAAAATATATCTAAAAATTAAAATATGTATATAATTTAATTTAGTTTGATTTTTTAATTTTTCATCTCTTGATTAAAAAATTTATCTAAATTTAATATATACATTTAATATACGAACTTGATTCGAAATAAATAAAAAAAATTAAATTAAATCAAACACTACAATTTCAAATTAACTTTTAAATTTTTTGATTTTTTTTCTCAACGGTACTTTTGGTTTCCTTCTCCCTTCGATTAAGGCTGCTTGCTTATTGCTATTGGAGCCAATGATTCAGTCAGAAACAAAAGCCAAGGTTCGTAGAAACCTCATCAGCTCGAGGATGGAAACTTTAAAGAATGATTGATCAGTCAAAACATTGGCATATCTCCAGCCTTATTTTTTGGCTTTTTAAACTTTTTTTTTTATTTTCTTAAAAACTCTCTCTCCAAATTATATAATAAATTCCGACTCTGAGTTAGGACTCCTAACACGATTTTAATATTATGATAACGAGGCTTCTTTTTTTTTTTTTTCAATTTTTTTTAGCGGGGTTGGAATTTATGACTTTTCAAATTTGAAATTGATTCTACTATCACTAAGTTAATTATATATATATTTAGTTATTTATTCAGTGTTTTAAATGATCATAAATTATTGATGAAAAAATTTGTTTTGATAGTTAACTCTATTTAATTCATACCAATGTATCTCAACCCTAAGTTTTAAAGGATATAAGTCTTATCGGTATGGATGGAGAATTTAACTTTTTTATTTCAATAAAAATGTAAATGAATATTACATTATACAGATGAAGATGACCAAATAAAAATAGTATAATTTTTTATTTTTTATTAAATACGAGAATAGAGATGTGGATTAATAGTATAGATTTATCATATACTTGTATTATATATATATATATATATATATTTGTAAATAACTTTTTTATTAAATAATATAAATTATTATTTTGATTGATTATAATTAATATATTTATATTTTAAATATATATACTAATATATTTATAAAAAATATATAAATATGCAAAATTAAATAAAAAAAAAGTTTTATTTTTTTTATTTTTTTAAGAAACTTTAAATTATCTGTACCTATTAAATACTCATAAATATGAAAATAAAAGGTAAATTTAAAATATTTATTAAATATAAATATAAATATAAAAAATCCTTTACCCGTATAACCATCTCCGATAGCATCCTACTAAGTTTTAACGTTTAAAATATATATATAAACCAAAAAGTTGATGACCGTGCACAAACAACTACATGATGTAAGTTTGGTTCAATCAAACATATTCAAATGCATCAAATTTAAGAAGAAATTTTAAATGTGGATAATTATGCTGAACCGTTATACTTTTAGTAATCAATATTTAATTTAAAATAGAAATTTTAATTATTTATTAAAAAAAAAAAAAATTACAAGCAATAGCCCATTACCCATGACTAGTCAATTGTTGGGTGGTGCCCAAAAGGAAAGCCACACTTTTAACTTAGACGGTAAAAGCAGGTGAAATTATAGTATTAAAAACTTTGTTATATAAAAATCATCGTGTTCTCCTTTTATTATATATAAGAAAAAACTAGTCAAAGAAACATGCAATTTCACGACAAATTTCAAGATTTGAGGGTTAAAAGGGAAAACGATGGTGCTAATAATCAACCTTTTTCTTTTCTTTTTCTATTGTTTTCGCTTTTCTTTTTTTTTTTTTTTAAATTCAATAAGTCAAAAGACAAGAACATTCTTTATGAAATAACAAAAAAAATGAGGGAGAAAAAGGAAATATAACATATATTGAGAGTGGCAGTCTCGAGATGGATTAGAATATGGAGGATTAATTTTAGAGTTAATAATATTAGTTTAAAATTTTAATTATATATGTGGGGTTAAAAATTTTATATATATTACTTTTTTTATTTTTTAAATATATTTAAAAGATATATGTTATATTTTTAATTTTGTTTATTAAATTAAAATTTTACATTAATAATGTATTATATATTTATTTTTAATTTTATAAAAAGATATGTAAATTAAAAACTAATGATATTATAATTTGTACATCAATGACAAATTATTCTTGCTCAATCTCATTATCACAATCCGTTGGTTTGACTATTTCGTAAATAGGCATAAATAAATAATATTATATTTTAAAAATTTTAAATTAAAACAATCAAATTAAATAAAAAATTCTTAGATTGTATCTAGTCATCCCAATCATGATGGTTCTAAATTATCCAATTTATCTATTTTTTTGTCTTTTTAATTATATTTTCTATTCTTATTAAAATAAACTACGAGCAATAGACTATTAGTACTATAAAATGTTGAGTTTTAAAATTTTAATCAAGTCAATTCATTATAATCTCAACATTTATAATTTTTTTATAGTTTAAAATATAATTTTTATATAAAAATATTAAATGTTAATTTTTTTTTTTAAATAACATCTAACAAGTACGAGAGTTGAATCTTTTTAACCATTTTAATATAATTGCTTTCACTCTATAGCTTCACCTATGGTTACATTAATATAGATTAGGAAAATGATTTTATGTATGGTGCAAAGAATAAAATTTTGAATGTTTCTTCACCTGCTTTTGGCATGCGAGAAAAGTTAGCATTACGTGCTACCCATGACTACGCATGCTGTCCAAATATCTTAATTAATACTGTATGTTAATTATTATAGAGTAAGTATTATTATTATTTCTTCATGGGAAATTATAATCAATTTGACTTCATTAATTATTATGTGTCTATGTATGATTCTCATGAATAATAAAGAGGCAAAAGGATAATAAAGCTAAAATTGTATCACAAGCAACAAAGGGAAAGAGTATTAAAAAAAAACTTATTGTTTTCAAGTGAGTTTGAAAGTAATCTTTTTATTTAATCATATATAATATTATATTATACTAGACATAAAAATCTGATAAAATTTATTTTTGTGAACGTTTAGGTTAACAATCTATATTATTGACATTTAGGATAATTTTAAATATATTTATTCAATTAATTATTTAATTTTTAAAAATTTTAAAATTTATATTTATTCAAAATTTTCAAAATATATAAATTTTATCTTAATGTAATCCTGAAAATGAATATAAATTAAAATTTTAAATTATAAAAAATATAATAAAAAGTTCCATGTATGACACGGATTAAAAAAACTAACGAGGATTTTAAAAGATAACAATATTAATAAATAAATAAATAATAAATAAATTTGTATTTAGTTCATTGTTTTCATCAAGTTTAAGAGGAAATTAGCACACTAATTACAATTTGAGAAATGTTAATCAATGGAGATATTTCGGGAAACAAAATTGCAATTAATGCATTGTTTCTCTTGAATTTGGTAAAAATAGTACAATAGATGTAAGAAACTTTCTTAAAATAATAATTAAATAATCCTTAACCTAAATTCTTACAATTTTTTTTTTTTTAAATATCACTTTAATCAGTTCCACTCAACATTCGTTAATATTTTCCTTTCTTGAAAAGCCAATCATCTTCCTTAAATAAATTAATGCACATGAGAATTTATTTAAAGCAACTAACATAATTTAGTTAAGAAAATCTCAATTAAAAGGAGTAAAACCTTCCAATCCATACCATAAACATGGGAAATTGTACAATTCTAATCCCTTGAGCATGTCTCATTCATAATTTCTGCAGTAGTTAAATGGTCAATTCTACCATATCTCAAAGAACTGATGACTTGAAAAAAGAATTCAAAAATGGAAATATTGTTTTCAAAACCAAACCATGTGAAACTACAAGAAAACCAAGTAGATGAAATTCACAGAAGAAAACAAGAAACAAGTTTTTGTTCCTCGTAAAATCATTTAAATGATCATTTTCTTGCATGCATGCAATGAAAATTTGTAGTTTCCTTGATGAAAACTGTGTTATTTCCTACACAGTACTCAGAAACAGCAAAAGATTTTATTGAAGTTTTTTTATTTTTTTATTTTTTATTGTATGAGGAGGTATGAACTGGAAGTGACGGCAGCCATGATTGAAAAAAGATCTTTGTTTGGATCTGATGATGGAAAAGCTACAGATTCAACCCCCACACCCACCCCTCGTATTTTCAAAAGAGAAAAGATTTTTCCAATCTGCGCTCTATGACTTTTGTTGCTGTTACTGTTTTTGGCTGTAGCAGCCCCAAAAACAAAGCGCATGAAGCATGCCAAAGGGTTAAAACTAGGTGGACATTAATGCAACAAAAATATTACAGAAAACAAAAGCCAATGAAATTGACTTTTCAACTCTGAAAAAAGCTATAATACCTTTCATTGTTCCATATTTGGTGCTGTCGGAATTATTATGTTAATATTATGGGTTTTTCTCATTTCAGACAACACATTACAACACATAATTCTAGTTTGTAAAAATAAAGATAAAGACGATCGATACACCAAACATTTTGGTATACTTCTTCATATCATCTCCATTTCTGCCACATGGCATCATATTTGTCATTGATTTGTTAATGATTAATATTATGATAATGATGCAATAACACATAATAATTCTATTTGTCGTCCAAGACGTAAGTTTTGCAATGAAAAACATAAGCTTCACGATTCATATAAATCATCACATGCATGCTCCTTTGCATAAGGCTTTGTTGCTGCATGCTGAACCTTTTGATCTTTTTCTTTTCTCACTTTCGGCACCTAAGCAATATCTACCTATATATATATATATCTGATCTTTCATAGTGGTGAGTGTTGTCACATATGTTTATCTTGATGAGCCTTTCTTTACGTAATTTTGGTTATAAAATTTAGTCAAAAAGTTGGATGAACTATATATCTCATGAATACCCAAAGCTTTTACATGTCTAAATTTCGTTGATACAAAAGTTGGGGTTTAGGCTATGTATACCTAGCTAGATAATAATCAGAGACCACATATCTTTAAATTACTTGTGATTATCTTAATCAAATGGTGATGCATGCATGTTGATAGTTGCAAAAGAAGAAGAAGATAGGATTGGGATATGCATGATATATATATATATATATATATAATTACTACATATCTTAATCAATCGTATATGATGAGCAATAACAAAGTCAAATGGGTATATTTTTCTTTCTCTTTTGTAAACTTTTAGGTGATGGGATTAACATTCTTCCACTTTGTCCCCCTCTTCCCACAAATTTTTTTCTATTTTATTTATTTTTGTTTCTTCTTGATATGGCTATGGGTGGAGGGTTCCTATCTCCTTTTGCCATGAGCCATTGCATTTTGTCGTAGGAAAGGAATAATGCCAGTGCTTCCTTAACCCCTTTTGGGCCCCATTTAGTCCAATCATGTGGGCCCATCCTGTCTGGCCCAAAAAAATAAAAATCCATCTCAAAAAAAAAAAAAAAACCAACCCCTTGTCCGTTAGAATAAAATTTATATGAAATTTTCTAGGTAAAGTATGTAAAATTTTTTATTAAAATAAATAAATAAAAATTTTAAATTAATAAATTGATAAAATTTAATATAAAAATTAATAATATGTAAAAAATATTTAAAATATTAGTTATAATTTAAAATTAATTAATATTTATTTAATAATAAAAATTTTATTAATATTTTATTAAAAAATTTATTTAATAAATTTATTAAATTTTACTTACTTAATTCATGCGATAAGATCTTTTAATTTATAAATTTTAATTTTAAGTTATTATTTTTAATAAAAAATTTCATGTAAAATTTTCTGATATGCTTGCGTAACTCAATAGAATGCTGACGTGGTATTGCTTTGAGAGGTTCGTGTCGTTGAAGTGGAGACTTGGCCCCACCCAAGCTCAGCCACTTTGTCACTCTCTCAATCCCCCTCTCTCTTTCTTCCTTTGCTTGTTCGGCAAACTTATTATTGAATTTAGTATCACTCTTTCTTTCTTTTTCTCCTTATATATATATATATATATATATATATATCTTCATGTTCTGTTGTTTTCACGTTAAAGTTTTAACCCACAAATGGATAAAGAATAAAGATGGCATTTTTGCTGTTGTTGGCTTCTTGGGTCGTTAGGGTTATTGCTCAAGCAAGAAAATATAGTCAATGGAGATAGGTGGGTCCACCTCTATCTTGGCCTATAGGTGTAAAAAAAAAAACTTTGAAATTGTAGTATAATATGACAAAACTCTTTTTTCATAGTGGTGATTTCTTTGTTAAAGCTTTTCTTAATTTATTAACCACTTGTTGTAAAAGTACCATTCATTCTTGAGCCCTTTCACTCCACTTATTCATATCAAACACCATTCACTTGTGCTTCTAGACTTTGATTTATTCACTCTCCATTTCACTTTTCATGTTAATTTGTTTCTTAATTTTATTATTATACATTATAAAATTATAATTTTAGAAACTTTTTGATGTAAATAAAGTTTTTTTAAAAAATTATAATTTAAATAACATAACAATAAGTGTTCAAATATTTATGTAGCTAATTGATACATTATATCCCTATTCAAAATAATAAGATTTGAATTTTTTTATCAAATTCAAAAGCAACTTAAATTTAATTAAATAACTACTATAGCTACTGAGAGGTCGGATTATTTATCCAAACTTGAAAGTTTGTATAAATTTTAAGATGATTTAGATAAAATATTAAATCTGTTAATAAGTTTGAATATAATTTTTAAATACATTTAAATTTTGAACCGAACTTTAAACAAAAAAATTAAAGTTCGAGTCCAACTTAAATATACTATATATAATTAAAATATTATAATTATATAAATATATATGCGTGAAAATTTTTATATTTTATTTTTTAAAAAATGATTTTTAAAATTTTTATTTTATAAGTTAAATTTAATTGATGTGTTTAAAATTTATTTTTTCAATTTTGGTTGAATTTGAAAAAATTTTGACACCCAAAATATTGATTGGATCAAACATGAGTAAATATATAAGTTATTAATATTAAGTATGAACTCAACTCGAATTTGACCTAACTCAATTTATGAACACTTTTAATAAACTACTATGATATCTTTAAAAAATTTTAGGTTTATGATTAGAATTTTTATTTTTACAAATAAAAAACACACACAATATAAAATTTTCAATGATTGTTGGACTATCTTTCACAAGATTTTATAAAGATTTAAACTCAAGAATTTTAAAGAGAAAAATTCTAAAGTTTATATTTTATGTTGTGAGAAAATTTTTCATATACAAAAATGTAAAAATGGTTACAACCAAGATGCATGTAAATAAATATTGGTTTATTCACAATAAATTATAAAGAAAATATTGGCAAGTGGAGGACCCCAAAGCCAACATTATATAATGTGTACTCCTTAAGACCTGCATGGCCAAAGATGCACTAGATTTTGGATCATTCATTCCAATTAAATTTGTTGGCTGCATATTTTTCTCAAATCATTTCCTGTCCTCTTGCTCATTTCTCATGAAACTTCATGGCTTCTAAACAGAGCTTGAAACAACAAACAACTACCTTACATCTCACATAATTTTGACATGAAACTTCAACTTACAACATCCTGGAATCTCATGGGGAAAATAACATTATTGCAAGTGCATCCTAAATTAGATAGTAAAAAATATTATTTTGATATGACAAAAAACATTATGATAATATTATATGGAAAGAAAACAAAGTTGAAGTACACTAATAAATCTAAATTATATTTATTTTGAACATAGTTTAATTCAATTGATTCATACAATTATTTTTAAAAAATAACAATTAAAAAATTTGGGATTAAAATTTTAGCATATGCACTATTCTCTTATTTCTATTTCCTTTGTATATATAAAAAATTATATCTATATTGAAATTGAGTAAATGACATCAAACCCTTTTTCTTTCTAATTTTAATTTTTTTTTAGTGAGCTATTAATTTTTGTAATCTAAAACTATGTAGTGAAGAAATTAATGCCTAAGAGGTTGGCTAGCTATCAATGGGAAAGAAAACATTGAGCATTCATTGAAGACAGAATAATCAATAATTGGGGGTTCCAAAGGCACTATATGAACAAAAATGACAATATACATGTAAAGCATCCTTCAGGCTCAATGATGTTCTCACCATTGTTGGCTGCTTCCTCTATTTGTAGAAAGGATGACTTCAGCTTCATCGTTAGCTTTGAATCCTCATCCTCGTTTAGGTCTTGCCATCCATTCGAAACATTGTATAAAAGTTTTTTTGGATGAATTGAAGCAAGAAGGAGTTGGAGAAATAAAGAACCCACACCATTGTTTATGGTCCTCAATATCACAGCTAAAGTCTTATGTTAGGCTAAGCCTGCCTACCAAATTTAAACAATTAAAACAAAAGAGTCTGCGAGTTTAGACTAGATCATTAATGGTTGAAATGGGTAGCTAACCAAACCCTTTGTGCAATTCCATTTATTTTTCTCACAATAAATTAAAATTATCAACGCTTCGTTCTCCAAAATTTTTTTATCCAATTGGGTTGGGGATGGGAATAGTGGGGTTTGAAAAATTTTTTTTCTACACATTTTCTTAAGCCCTTTTTAATCATTGGATCAAGAAATTGAAGACATCTTCCAAAGTTTAATTCATTATTAAATTATCACAATTTTAATGATTACAGTTCAAATTTTAATAACATTATTACCGAATTTTGTAACATGTAAAAATTGATTATGTTTGATTATGATGTATTGTTCGCTTTGAGATATATACTCTTAGTTTCGTCGTTTTGAAAAAATGGATGAACGATAAATCACACTCAAATTATTGATTGTTAAATGTGTGAGATCTTTCACTTTCAGACCACCACTTTCAAGATCTTCTAATCATGCTACCAAGGGGAAAATATGAGAGTAGTCAAGGACATAATGTAGAATATTAAGCACACGGGTGAGAAATTGAGAATTCAAAAAATGGATTTTAATTAGACTTGAAAATGTGGATTGAATATGAGCTTGGAACATGTCTTGTATTGGAGTACAATGATGAGACTATAAATTTTTAGATTCAATTGACTCAAAGATCAAAAGATTGTTCAAAAATTCAACTCATCAAACACTGCTTACTGTTTGAAAGTTGAGTGTTTCATTAGAGATTTTACTTAGAAAATTTTCAGGTTGTCAAGAAGATATCAGCTGAGATCATACAGCTTAAAATGTCATTCTCAAAAAAAAAAAAAAAACAAAAAACAGTTATCGGCAGTAGTACTATGGATTCAAGTGTTTGATTGTTTGGAATATTTCAGCAAAACTCCAACCTTTTTAAATATTTCCGACAGAAATGGTTGGATAAGGATGGCCCATGATGTTTGTAAGAGATCAAAAGTCTTTGGTTTAGTGCAAGGAATCAAGCTAGCTACCCTTACCCCACTTCATTTCTTTATGTTTTTTACAGTTTCTCAGGATTTGATTAATTACCTACTAATGGGATAGTGCGTTCATATTCCCCACCCTGCCCTCCATTGCCTCTTGTCTAAATCAATATTCTAGGTAGTATTATATTTTATTGATGACTTGATGCTGAAATAAGCATTACTTGACAGCAAAGTGAGAAAAGAAAGATCACAGTGAACAATTTTCTTACATAAAGAGGCCTGTTTTCTGGTTTGCAAACTACTAGAAGACGTTCCTTTAAGATGGATGGAAACAACCCAATTTTGTTTGGCTAACATTCTAAAATTTGATGCTGTCAATCTCAGCTAGAAGAACAGTGCTTGAGTGGAACCTTTAACAAGCCAAGAAACCCTTTTTAACTGATTGATTTACAGTGTCGTCCCGAGGGGCCACTTGGTGATTATTTTCTGGGAATTAAGGAAATTCTAGGTCCCATTGGGATCATGTCATCTACAATATTTTGCTTTTAAACATTATAGTAGCTCAAAAATCATCGGAATGTGTTATGGATTAGAGCATACTTTTATTTTCAGCTTAAGGTGTCAACCTTACAAACACAGCAAAAAACAAAGCTAACAGCAACTTGTCAGAGGGCTGCCCTTGCGAGAGGTAACAGAATGCAGCAGCTTTTCGGAACAGTAGTATCAAGTTGGGATTGTTATTTACCAATTTGTCATTTAGTAACCAGAAGCTAACCCAATACCCATGATTTTGAGCCAAAAGCACCGAACTTGACCAAAGTTCAATCTTTAACAGCTTCAAACACTTGCTGGCATTCTTATTGTTTTGATTTCAATACAATTTATTAGCTAGGCCTAAAACCGCTCCTTCGAAATGAAAATTGTACTGAGAGGAGCATGGAGTAGGAAGAAGCATTTCCCCCAATTGGCAAAGCATAAGATGAATCATGTCTCATAAGGGATTCTTTACTTCTTTGCCATGTTTGAGCAGGGGAACCTACCATAGGTGTAATAAAATTAACTAAACAAGACTTGCCCCTGCAACATCACTCTAGACATAGTATAACTTGAATTGCAATGACATGGGACTGGTGATACTAACTTAACCTGCAGAAACTGAAGCTTCTACGCAAACAAAAAAGATGGTAAAAAAAACACTCATATGATGAGATGACAAAAGTAACAATACAAACTTCATACCGACCCAAAAACATAGCTCTTGTCCTAGTGCCTAGAATTCGCCACTTCACTACCATCAGATTTTGAGTTGTTCTAAACTCTGTACTGTCTGAAATTCTTGCAGGTTCTTTGCTGTTGTGCTTGCAGCTTCCTCTACTTTGGCAGGTGATTTATCAAGAAGGGCAGAAGCCGTAACTGTCATACTATCTTCATTTCTAACAGATGTAATATCTTCCTTCCGATCTGGTGAAGCAGCAAATACTGGAACCACTTGTCTAATGGTGACAGGTGGAGCAATACGTACAGGAGGAGCTCGCAGCACTTGTGTGGGAAGTGCAGATGGTGATTTCTGAGGGGGAACTGCAGGTTGTGGTGGCTGAACGGGAAGAACAGAGTGTGCTGGCTGAGTAGGAACCGCAGATGCTGGTGGCTGTGGGGATACCGCAGATTGTGCTGAACGTGGAGGTGCAGAGAAAACAGGCACCGCAGTTCTTATTGTCACTGGTGGAGCAATGCCATGGCAAGGTGACCTAAATTGTCGGATAGGAACATAAGGAGCCGCTCCAGCTGCAGGGAATTTCTGCAGACGAGCCCCACGGCTTTCAAGTGCAGGTGCTTGCAATGATGGTAGAATAGTCTTGTCATTTGCTGTCACTGACATAGATCTGTTGCGAGGAACCACCTTTGGGCAGATTAAGGGAAGGATTTTTGAGGTGGTAGCAGCAGGCTGTGGACTAGTTGGTCTTGGATTCTGAATAGGAAACTTCTTTGTAAATGGTATTGGGGCATTGGAGGAGTTTGCCATAGCCATCTTTTCCTTTATTCGGTAATTCGACAACGCACGAGCTATTGTGATCTGTTCAAGCTCATCACTAGTCTCTGGCTCTGAAGAAGAACTTGCAGTTTCTTTGGCCACTGGAAATAAAAGACATTATTCAGTTTAGGCACAAAGATTCTAATCCAGACAAAAATTTCAGGAAAGTAGCTATAAACATGCAGTTAGCTTGAGACTGCCAAGAAAACAGGTCTAACAAAGCATTTAATCTCTATCTCTTCAGTGAAATAAGAATATGAAAAATTTCAGAGGGGGAAACATTTCAAAGAAATAATTTTAATGAGTTAGATAACGTGCACAACTTGCCACAGCTACACAGTGGAGGGGAGAATCAAAAGTGAGTTTGATAGAAGCAGTTTTAGATACAACAAAACCAAATCTGTTAAGTATGAAATCAATAAAAACTTATGGTTTAGTCAAAATGTTACTTGGTGTCTAGTCTATGCTATAAGTGTATACATAATGCAAAGATATGAAAAGATGGGAGTGCATTCCATCTTGTAGTAGTGTCACACTACTTAACAGACGCAGCATCCTTTTGTCCGCTCAGAACACAAGGAGATTGAGAATTCCTCTAACCACACAAGAAACTGCACATTACCTAATTCACATTCCAACATTTATCCACAAGAAAACTGAAACATGGACTCACACTGTTTCAGAGATGTCCAAGCTGCCATGGCTGCATTCTTTTCCGCTTGTTTCTTGTTCTTAGCAGGTTCCCCTGTGAATGTGATTCCAGCCAATTCAACTGTTCCTGTAAAAACAGGTAGGTGCCCAAGGCCTGATCTAAATGTTGTATACTGTGGCAATGGAGCTCCAACTCTTTGTGCAATTTCCTGTAAGAGGTTTTTATAAACCCCTGTCTCATCCTAACATAATGAAGCCTAATCAGTATCACCAAACAAAGCTATAAACAACTAGAAAGGGCATATTCAAGAAATTTCAGATATAAATATGGCAAATTCATCCAGAATCAACAGCTCTCCGCAAGGTTTGAGGGCAGGTACAGAAAAGAAACCAAAAAAAAAAAATCATCCAGAATCTATCAGTCACTTAAATTTGAAAGTTTATAATAAAACAGGCAATACATCAATGAACCGGATGAGAAAGACAACAATTTACCAAAGGTGCATAGCTTCTTTTCATGTACTAACATGCACAAGTTTGTCAACGGATTAGGCAGCATGAATGTGCAAATGGACACACTCTTATGTTTACAAACTACTTCGATGTTAAATTTGAAGAGTCTAAGAGTTGTGACCTAACTACGATGATGAAAACAAGAAATGCATACCCAACCTAATGAGTCACAACATGACGCAAGGCAGATTCAAGTTACTCATTTTCTGAAACAAAACTAACTGTTTCTCTTCTACAAGCAACTGACATTCTTAAAAGGAAACCTTGACAACCCCGAATTGAACCCAACCTTTCCTATTCTTCCCTATTAATATCTGGACCGGAAAGGCCACATTTTCCAGTGAAGAAAATCAGATATAAAAATCTAGAAAAACTTTTGCATCTCACATTTATTTTTCTTTTCTGGGGTTCAATTAAAATTTAATTTTTTTTAGGGTTGCACCGTCAAATGCTCATACACCTACTTAAACTAATTAAAGTCTGGAAGAAATTAAGACACCCAAAGTAATTTTTGCCCTCTCCACCATTTTTTCCTCAGGAGGTCAACTGAGACGGCCTGAAAAGAAAACTTTTTTTTTTATGACCGAAATACCCGTGATTAAGCCATTAATTACACCAACAAAACCCAGATTATCAACGTACAGCTGTTTCACAAAATATGAGAAACAAAAGTTAAAAATCAAAGATATAATTAATTAAGACATTCAATGTCAAACACGGAATCTTCCCCATTTCCCACTGTTATTTCCCTTAGAAATTAATTAAAAAATTTCGCTTTCGTCCACCTGAAAAAGTCTATAGAATCCTACTGTCATGTGTTAATTCATTAACCCTGGAGGGCATTACAGTAATTTCTACACCCCTTCCCGCAACCACCTGAACTAAACCTCCGGCGGTCATGGTCTAACACCGATCACTCCCTATGGCTCAACATAGCAAAAAGAAAAAAGGAACTTGAAAAAAAAAACTCAAATTTGAGCCTAAACTAAGTGGCGCACATTAGCAAAAAGCTTTGAAAGAACTTACTAGGATTCTGGCGGCAAGAGAGTGAGAAGGTCCACGATTAGACAGGGATTGGAGCGCGACTTCGGCAGCGGAGTGTTCGGCTTGACGAAGAGTAGAACAATAGTGAGGACTCTCAAAGGTTTCGCCGTTAAAGTTAACGGTGGCTTTGAACCTCGGCGCGTGGTCTGGACCTTCCCTAATGCACGTGTAGGAAGGAAGATTAAAGCAGCTCCTCTGCGCCAGCTCTTGTAGCTGGTTCTTGTACATTTTTCTCTTCTCTTTCTCTCCCACAAAACAAAAATTTTATCTTTTTTCCTTCTTTCTTAATTTTTGTTCGAATACTTTATCTGGGTGTTTCTTTCTCTGGTTGAAGAGGAGGGAGAAATGGGATCGGACCCAGATCGGTTCGCGTTAAGATAGGAAATGGGTCATTGAAGATCAAGGTTTTTAGGGTTTTTCCATTGAAGAAGTTGATGAAAAATGAAGAGAACAAAAATGAAAAGGTTAAATTTTTTTGTGAAGTGGGAAGAGAAAGGTTGGGTTGGGGGGCTTTGTATTTTATTAATGAAAATTCATTTATTTATTCATTTATTAATTAAATTATTTGTTTGTTAAACGCAGTCAACTGAACGTTAGGCTGCATGGATCATGATGTGATCTCTTTTCCTCCTAGATTTTCCACACTAATTTCTTTTTTTTTTAATTAATATTTTTTAGTTTCATTAATTTCATTAGTATAACTAATTTAATTATTTAAATACTGTTTTTTTATAAATTATTTAAATACATGTATTCATTTGATTTTTTTTTTTTACCAAGTTCATGTGAATAATTTGAAAACTATAAAAATACCAAAAAAAAAAAAAAAGAAAAAATGTACTACTACAAGTGATATTATTTTTTTTATTAGTGATAAGCTATGTTTGTTTAATGTTGTCGAATAAATAATGTAACTTAAACTTTGATTAAAAAGTTGTCACCCCTTTGATAAAAGCATAATTAGTGATATTAATGAAGGTGATATTTTAAGAAAAAGTATAATTAATGCATTTTTTTATTTAATAAAAAAAATCCTGATCTCTACCTATAGGTATCCGTTAACAAAAAAAAAAAAAAACCCAATGCATTTAATTGTAATTATGAATTATGATGATCTTAGTAAATTTGTGGGAAATTTGTGTTGAATCAGAATTGGGTTTGAAGAGCAAATTGTTGGGGGGTACTAATTATGTCATAATTCATTAATGGTACCATAAATTGGCCCATCAATTGTGTTTAATGAGTAGAATGATTCAATTAAAAAGAAAATTATTAGAAATGAGAGAAAGATTACACTTGTAAAGATTTCATATAAAAAATTATGTAAGTAAAATTATAAATAATTTAGTTGATTTTTTTAATTATTTTTTTAAAAAATAGTTTTTAATAGATTTAAAATTTAAAATTTAATATTTTTAATGTATAAAAAATTATTTAAGTAAAACATAAGGAAAACTTTTAAAAGTTAAACAATAACTTAAAATTTTAAAGTTATAATCACCTATAAATATATTTTATTGATAATAATTTTGGTACTATTTGAGATATACCTGAACATTTGATTTAATAATAATAGTATATATCACTCATGAAAAAATAATAAAAATAATTTAGAATTTTCTTTCTCAAAATATATATTTTTAAAAAATAATGTTGAGATATCTCAATAATAAATACAACTCACCTTTCAAATAAGGGTCGGTTAATTGATGCTCATAGTCCTAGACTAAGAATTATTTAATTATTATTTACAAAATAATTTTTGCATTAATGTATTTATTTATTAAATTTAAGAAAAAATGCATTAAATGCATTTTTTGAAATATCATATTAATCAGAGTCCCAATACATGGGATTATAAGCTCAGATTGTTCTTTATTTCTTTTAAAAAACTCTCTACATTACAAAAAAATTAAAAAAAATAGTAGACCTTTTCTCTTAAGAACCGCAGTGGACTTTGAAAGTGCAACTTTCAAACCACTATCATTTTCCTTTTTTTTTTTTTTTTTTTTGTACTTTGCAATGTATGCTCTCATCCTACTTCATGTCAATTTAGCAATGAGTTTTTTTGACTTCTTCGCACACCGACCATGTTTTTTTACAAATGAAAGTATACATGCTTCACATTTTTTATTTTTTAACTCCATAATTTATTTTACTTTTAACAATCATTTTAATCTAAAATTAGATTACCTTATAATAATAAAAAAAATGTTTCATTCATCATAATTTTTGAAATTCACAATAAAAATTCATCGAATAACACATATGTTAAAAAATAAAAATAAAATACATATACGTTTCTTAATTCCGCTTTCATCGAATATAAAATCAAATTCTAAATAGTAATGATAATGAAAGATGATCCCGTGACTTAAATTATGGTCACGTGGCCCAATGAATCAAAGTATTATTGGGTTTTTCCCTATCAATATGAAAATGGGGTGGCCTCCACACCATAGTGCACTCCTTTTATAAACTGATGATGATGATGAGGCCAAGTGAGAGGACTTTGGAATCTTCGGGATCGAAGATACGTAATTATGAAAATATCCTTTCATATTTTGCTATGACGCATGGCAAGGGAATGAATAGATGAGGTTCTTTATGGTCATTTCATCATATATATAGATATATAATAAGATAGAATTCATTATCATCGACATGGTAAGTGGGGAACCAACTTTAATGATAATAATCTCCGAAATTGATGAAGTTTGACTCTTTTGAAATAACGAAAATGCCATTATAGAGTTTTAAAGATTGTTTGGTTTTGCTTTTAATAGCTTTCGACGAATCTACAATGGAAAAAATAATAATTAAGACGCAGTAGCTTTGTATTTTGTTTGTTTGAAAAAGTCTCGGATTCAATTACTTTTACATTGAATGAAAAGCAAACACGGTCTTCCATTAAAAGAAGAGTTCAGATTGTCATCTACGTTTTGTTTTTTATTGGATAAAACAACTAGTATTCTTTTTGACAAAGTATTAAACTCTTTGCATTTTTACCTGATCCAATCAAGGAAAAAATAAAATTTTTACTTTTAGCAAGTATAAAGGTTAAAAAAAAAGGGTTTTGACATTCAATGGCAAGAATATTATGGATCAATCCAAAATCTAACAAAGCCCCATCAAGGAAATAGAAAAGCACATTTTAGAAAGGTCAAAAGTTATAAAAAAAAAAAAAAAAAGAAAGAAAGTGTTGACCAAACAGGTCCAAAGAATTTTACTGTAGAAAATGAATAAACATGAAGGGCAGCAAAACCAACCTAATAATAATAATAAATGCAAGGCATGGAAAAAATTTTTACTTCTTTTCATGAAATGGATGGTAAAAAAATAAACATGGGTATAGAGACAGACAAAAGATTCGGCATTCTAAATTTGCAGACAGTACTACTGAACTTCAATAAATTCATTTCACAGAATGACCATTGCTCCAATGAAAACCCTCTTGGTTTTATCTCCTTCACTGCTTCCATGAGGAACCTTTCACACGCCTCTTAATTACCTTTAGGTACAAAGCTTAATGCACCCTGCTTTGGTTTTAATGCTAGCTAGCTAGATTCATAACTGCAACTCAAACTCACTCAGACCAGACTAGGTAAATAGATAGATAGTATACATTTTCTCTTACAACAGACAAAAATAGAATGTGACTGAACCTTTGGATAATGTCTAATTTCTCAGTTCAAACAAGACAACAATATAGTTCTGGGTTAATGTTATGAATAACCTCTAAAATATAGTAAACTATTTAATATGATACCTCGGATTTAAAAGTCTCTAAAACATGAAATATGAATCTATTAATTAATGTAATACTCACCTTAACATGATTAACTCAAATGATTACACGAGACAGACAAATAACACTCCAAATATCACATTAGAGATTTTTAAACTTCTGATATCACATTAAGCATTCCATTCAGACAGGCTCTGCCTAAAGAATAAAGAAACAGTAGCTGTACTGCTGAAGTGCTATTAGGAAGATATTAGTTGAAGCATTCTTAAATTTACATGACTTCAGATGGCACTTTCAAAGGGATTTCCATGAGAAAGAAGCAGAGCAAAATTTTATGAAGAGGGAAAAGAAAATAAAGTATGGCTCAAACATGAAAAAAAGAAATAGAAACAAAATAAATTGTCATGGAGCAGTTGTAAGGTGAAGAGCTAATTTTTAGAAGGTGAATCATACAATTGGCCAGTTAACTAGGGGTATCATGAATATCTAACGTGTATGAGGTGCAAAAATTACTATTAGGAGTGTGAATAAACAAAAACTAGAGTACATTCTGTATTACATGATTTGACTTATCAGTTATCACCATGAAAAGGGACTTGCTCCCTGCAAAAAAATCTCATTTTCCACATCTTTTACCCATTGACAAACCTGGTTGCAAGTCTTTATGGCTAGAGCCTGCACATAACATAAATGAAACTTTAAAGCTTCTTTACAGAAAAGAATTCAGTAGGTATTTAAGGCAGGATTTGAACTTTGAACACCAAATGATTTAAAATATATATGCTAAAGCAAACCTTGTCTGCAAGGGGATCAAATGCCGCATAGAGTTCAAAATCCTGTGTGACCCAGCACAGTAAAACTGACATAAAAATAATCACATTAATTCTACGAAGTCTGTAAAATAAAAACTGTGTAGTTATAACTCATACGCAACACTTGCCCATTACCCATAGAACATTAAGAATGCTTTCATTGCTTGCAGAAAAGTCATTCAAACAGCAAAAGAAAAACAAAATTGTAACAAAGTTAACTTTCCTCTAAATAGTTATAGTTCAGATGTCAGCAAAGCTAATGTGCGTGTGTGAGTGTGTGTGTGTGTGTGTGAGAGAGAGAGAGAGAGAGAGTAACCATAGTTTTCATCTCTTCTAAACTGAGTTTTATGAGGCCCAATTCCTTTATCATGCATGGAAGCATACAGTCTCTGATAAGCTCTATATAACCTGCACAGCAGAAAACCAGTTATCCTACTGACTACAGCAAAGCAAAATACAATATTCTATCCCATAGGAAAGATGTTCCAATTGAACTGATACAAGATTCAGGCTTTTACCTTTTCTGTTGCTGCAGACTGGTAAGTGGTGGTGAGAACTCAGAGGATACATATTGATCCAGATATATACTACGATAAATGAAATGCCAAAGTCCAGCAGGACCACCAATGCCAATAAATGGTTCCCTAGGCCTCTCAGGAGAATCTGTTGGAAGTCTTTGCTGGCCTAGATGTGGAGATGATCCGGATCGAGGCAATGGGTCGATAGGCAAATCCTCAACACGCATTCCACCATCTATCATTGATCTCTGAACTTCACTAAGAACATTGGACTTCAAGAGGACCATTTCTATGCGAATCCTATAAAATTCAGTCAAATTTCTCAAGGGTCTAGAAAGGAAGAAAATAAACGTTTTATAGTTCTACATACAGAGCTAACATGTACTTTCCCCAATAAGGCATAGGGACGGCTAAGTATGGCTATATTTCCATCTAGTCTGATGGAGATAGATCAGTCTCAAGATGGGCAGTCAATTGATGTAGAAATTAGGAAGGTTATACCCAAAGTTCACTATTATCATGATCAATTAGGAAAATACAGTTTACCTGCAATCTTTAAGGTGATAGAAGGCATCTGAACTGGTAGTAAGCAACATCAAGTATGTATCGACCTGCCACAACAAAGTAGATTGTTATCTTGTGCAGTTGGTATGACCAATGTAGGGCAAACGTATAACAGCATTGTGTGTAGTAGAAGTTGCATAAATTAACATATTGTGAACCATGGGTCACTCACATCAAGAAAATGCAGATAAGCATACAAAAACGCCATAGGATTATATCTTGGTAAGCAAATTGGTGAGAATGATTCTGATGTCCTGCATAAAGTATGTAGATCTCTTAAGAACCAAAAGGCCCATGAAATCATCAGCATAAATACAAAATGAAGACTGCTATATTTTTATAGAAGAAGAGGAAAAAAAAAAAAGAATGAAAGAAATGAAAAGAGGACCGCACAAAGAATCAGGACTCAATTATTTAAGTTCCGGATTAACAAGATATTGATTTCTGCCTTTCAATTGTAATATATTGGGGTGTTTTAAGAAGAACCCTTCCAGAACATAGCCAGAAAACAACGAAAGAACTAGTAAACATGTTGATTGCTTATAGTATGGAACAAGTTTCAGAACTGGAACTTCAATTTAGAATTCAATTAATATGTTAGGGAGACCCTTCAGATAAGATACAATGGGATTGAGGTTGTTCATTTACCAAAACTATATTTAGATAGAAATCCACATAAAACCAACTGAAACATCCAAGCCAAAAGAGTCATCAGTGCTGCTTTCGACTACCCTAACAAGGATTATCTAAGAGATAGTATCAAAACAGACCAATGATATCCAATGTGTTTCTTTAGGGCGTATGCATTCAAATGCACTAGAGTTGACCATACATGGGTATTAAATGCCTATTAATATTGATTTTACTTACCTAAGTGACTCCAATGACATCACGAAGTTTGAAAGTAGCAACATATCATCAGGATGAAGAGAGGCCTTTTGCGCACCAACAAGACTGATAACCTGAAATTGACCTTCGGGTCATTAAAATGCTCCAAACAGTAAAATATCATTTTATGGAATTAAATAGAAAAGTAACAATGACAAAAACATTGTCAAGATTACTTTGACAGAAAAAGAAGAAAAAAGAGGATGAGGGAGTTTTACCTTGTGTTTACACATTAGTATTGCAAATAGTACCCCAGAATCAGCAACATCTTGCAGTATAGCACCTGCTGCTTGCCTTGTTGCATAAGCAAGGGGAAGACAAGTGTATGCATGAAGAAATGTAGCCGGGTTCCTGAAAGAAGAAAAAAAAAGTGTTTTTAACCAGGGATAGAATGTGACAAATTAAACCAGAACAAAAAATGTTGCAATTGACTTAATATAAGTAAAACTCAAGTAGGTTTGTTTTCAAGGATTAAGCAGGAAAGCAGAAGAATGGGTTAGTGGGGTGGGGTAAGGGGAGATGCAGCATCATTACACATGCAAGAAAAACACAATGAAACGCAGCAACTGAAGGGGAGGATGAAGAAAGAGAAAGCAAGGGGTGGGGCAAGGACAGGAGAGAACCAACATTATTAGACATGCAAGAAAAATACAATAAAACGCACCAACTGAAGGAGTGGATAAGGGAAGAGAAAACAACATCTGTTCCTCCAAGCAAAGGTGTCATATCAAACTTAGGATTCTTTTCAAAGCACCTATTTATGGACTTTGTTAAGATAAGTATCATCTGCATCCATTCCAAGCACGATTTAGTAGCATGAGAAGTACTTTTGGGCGACTTCATAAGCAAATAATGAAAAAATTGACTAAATCAAATGATCAAGGGAAATTTGCAAGCAAGCCTTCAATAGGAAGTGGGAATCAAATTCATCTGTACAGAAGAAGAGATTTGCAAGAGAGACTATAAGAGCTACCTGACCATAAATAAGCTCCAATTGTCCTTTTAATGATTCAAAGGGCTCCTCCGTACAGCTTATGCAAACTAAATAAATTGGGCCCTTCACAAGAAACACCACCTGAAGAAATAAACATATCATCCCATATCTTATTCAATTGATCAAAAAAATAACGCTTGATTGTGTAAGATTTAATAGGCCCTTCAATATTTAGGCATTTTATACCAAAAGAATAAGAAACACTAACTGTTTTTGCGCAAGCTGTGCTTTATTGATATTGTCAACAGTTACAGTTTTCATGTAAACAAGCCTATTTCAATTAGTGTCAAACTTTCTGCTATCACATCTTTCACTTTTCTTACGAAAAACAATTACTTGCTAGTAACATGCTTTTCCAAATATAATAATCATCTAGAGGATTCAAGTTCCACAACGTCTACTGAAAATAAGTTAATTATATTAATATGAAAAAGAAATTAAAGTGCAGGTTCTCAATGTTTATTTCTAAAGTATTCAATATGTGAAAAGAAACTTCGAAAGGTCTACTTAAAAATCTTAACCCTTAAGTAGACGAGAAACTAATTCAAATGCAAGTAAATCTAATAACAATTGATTGTAAGCAAAAACAGACATAAATTTCACGTTCAGAAATAGCAAATATAACAATACCTGGTGTTTTCCAGCCCTCACCAGTTTGACACGATCTCCACTGAGAAGCAATAAAATGTTAAAATTCCTTCAAAGAACTGACATAAAAAGGAGAAAGTAGCCCAAATAATTGCACTTTAAAGCACGGGAATCATCACTAAAAACTAAGTAAGCTAGATAGAGCCAAGTACCCATTCTCCACAAAGGAAATAATGGCTTGTAATGTTGCTGAAAAACCAGCTAGCTTGTGTTCATCTCCATATCTGGAGTCAAATATATACAAAAGAAATTAAAATAGGATTTATAAGCAAGCAGTCCATATTAAATTTGGGAAGATTAAGCACATGCTGGCATTTTAGGAACAAGTAAAAAACCTGGAATATATTGGTTTGCCAGAATTACTCAAAATAAAGAAGTGCTTCTTCCTCTTTCTCCATGATATCGAAGCATCATCCTGCACTTCACTTTTAAATTAAACATGGCATAATATAGCAAGGATTGTTTAAAATAGAGCTTTTTTTTTTTTTTCAATTGAGTGCTTGCCATCAGAGGAACATATTACTAATATTCAAATGATTAAATCATTATTGAATAATTCAAAACTTCATAAACATTCCCAATTCTAAAATTCAGTTTACATATGTGTACAACAATGACTGGTGAATTCGGATAAGAACAAGCTAAAACAAAACGAATTGGCTTACCTCATCGACGTGGCGTTTACCAGGAACCCAGGAGGAGGCCTGAGAATCGGAGATTCCTTCGAAGGAACCATCGTTCCTCACTTCCTGAATCTCATTATTGTCAATCTCACTCGCTTCATCGATCCTCGACGCGCTCGTGGCACTGCTGCTCCCTCTCTCACCAGCATATCCGCTACTGCTGGGACTTGAAGGCCCTTCATCACCAATGATTTCCTGATTCTCCGCCCCTAATCCATCGTCACCTTCGTCGCCGGTGTTTCTTTCCGGATTCAACGATCCAATCCCGGTTTCATTCCCATTTCCACGATGATTAGGTTCCAATTCGACCGGTTCAGTCAATGTCAACAAACCGAACCGTTCATCAACCACTTTGGGATCAGAATTAGGGTTTAGGTCGGTGGAGTCATCAGCGGAAGATGGAGATAAGCCAGAATCCGACGACATTTTGTTTTCCCCTGTCAAGGAAATCAAATTAAATAACTCAAAAAAATGAAAAAAAAAAAAAAGGGCCCTAGGGCTTTGAATTGGGGACGACTCTTTTCAGGTCTGATGGCTACCAGTCGTTGTATTTGCTGTTTTCTGTTGTTGGTTGGATTCTCTTCGGCTCTTTTCCTTTGCTTTGTTTGCTGCATTTTATTATTATTTATTTCTGGATTGACTGGTAGTTGTCTCGATTGAATGCAACGAGCCAGGGGAGCACCGCAGCAGCAGGTAATTGGGCCCGAACCATGGCTGGCTATGCCTTTCACGTAGAGATTGGATTCTGCCCACATGCTCTTTGAGATTTGTTAGCCAAACTATTTGTTAGTTCGCTGTTTGGCTTATTTTTATGTAATTTATTAATTTTTTATGTATAATATTTGGATATGATTATAATTTTTTTAAAAATTATTTTTTTATAATCACAATCATAATTGGTAAAATCAAAACTAGTTTTAATATTAAAAAATTAGTGCATTAATAGCACTAATATTTTTCTTGTCTTAATTTTTTTCTATGATCTCTATTTTCACTAATTATATTTTAATTTCAAATTATTGTATTATTTACATATTAATTTTTAAATTTTTATTTCAGTAAGATTAATTTATGATTTATTTTATATTAATGTATATAATATAAAGAAATCTCAAATTCAAATGATCCTTATTTTTATAATTACCATTTTAAAATTATAACATACTTATATTAAATTTATAAATTATTCATAAAAATGACTGCTAGCAAGTCGAAATTGAAAATAAACTTTATAAACAAAGTATTTGACATATAATAATGCCATTAATTTGTTGGCCTTCCTTAAATATTGGATAAGATAGGAGCCCTTCAATGATGAGCCATCGGCAGTGTTGCTTTTTGGGCTCAAGCACTCGTCCATCATGGGACTGAACCTATTTTAATTCACCAATAACAAAGATTTAAAAATGGCCCCAACTTTGGTCCTGGGCTCAACATTTTAAGGGTTGTGCCCATCTCCAAGCGGCCCCTTTTTTTAACCCCCTTGCCTGATTGTTAGAATTATTCAAAGAACAAGTTATTCGTTCAAATTCAAAGATTTATCTAAGATAATTTAGATAAAAAATTAAAATATATTAAATAAGTTTTGACTTAATTTTTAGATTCATTTAAATTTTGAGTCAAGCTTTTGACAATATTTGAAGTCCAGGTCCAACCCGAATTAATATATATATAAATTTTTTTATATATACGTTAATTATATATAAATTAATTTACATATAATTAGAAATTAAAAAGAAAACTATATATATTTTAAACTTAATTTTTATTTTTATTTATATATATGTGAATTTAATACAATTTTATTAACTTTAATTTAATTACATTTTTTAAAATTTTTATTATATAAATAAAATTTAATGTGTGAATATGAATTTTAATTTTTTAATTTAAGTTAAACTTAAAAAAAATTAAAATCCAACATTTTTTATTGAATCAGACTTAACAAATATATAAATTATTAATATTAAATATAATACTAACCTAAATCTAACTCAATCCAACGCGAACAAGCCCACGAACACCTTTATTGATTACCCTGTACGTAGAGTTGACATCGGATCAAGTTCGGTACGAGTTTTGCTCGTCTTGAACTAGACTCTACTTAAATTTTTTTTTATTTTTTCATACCCGAATCCGATCTTGATCCAATATTATATAAACCGTATTCGATCCAATCTAACTCGAAATTAATAAAATATTATTTTTTAAATATAAATATTTAAAAATATCATTATATAAATATATAAAAATAATTAATTAATTAATTAAAAAATAATTTTTATATAATATCTAGTCGGATCGAATCAGATTTACTTAAAATTTGAACTCGACCCGACCTAATTGTTTCATAATTTTACATGATCCGACTCGAAACTTGAATTAAAAAAAAAAAAAATTGATCTCATAAAATCGAGTCGGATCAAAACCATCGGTAATTGATTAAATTGCCGACCCTACCTATATGCCACCAAAACCTTTCATTTCAGCGGAGCTTTCAAGTTTCAGCCATTTTAGATGACAGACACAAAAGTGGTACTATTATCTTTGTAAATTGGTTCACAACCAAATCATAAAGTATTTGTAGCTCGAGTCATGAAAATGAACTGCTCCAAGCTGCCCCTTTTTTTAACCCCTTTGCCTGATTGTTAGAATTATAAGAAGATTAGGTTATCCGTTCATGATTTAGATAAAAAAAATCAAAATAAATTAAATGAGTTTTAACATAAATTTTAGATTTTCAGTCAAGCTTTTGACAATATTTGAAGTTTAAATCTAACCCGAATTAATATATATATATATATATTTTATATATATGTGAATTATATGTAAATTAATTCATGTGTAACTAAAAGTTAAAAATAAAAATTATATATATTTTAAACTTAATTTTTACATTTATATAATTTATATTTATATTTATATATATATGAATTTAATAAAAATTTATTAAAATTAATTTAATAGTATTTTTTAATTTTTTATTATATAAATAAAATTTAATGTGTGAACATGGAATTTAATTTTTTAATTTGGATTAGAATTTAAAAAATTTTTAAATAAAAAATTTTGGATTGAAAATTTATTAATACTAAATATAATACCAATCTAAATCCAACTTGATCAAGCCCTAAATGCCACCAAATCCTTTCATTTCAGCGGAGCTTTCAAGTTTCGGCCATTTTAGAAGATGACAAACAGAAAAATGGTACTATTATCTTTCTAAATTGGTTCACAACCAAAAATAAAGTATTTGTAGCGTGAGTCATGAAAATGAACTGCTTACCTTAAAAATACAACGGATGACTGATAAGTTTTCCATAGCATGTAAATTTCCAAGGACTTCAACTAGTTTTCATGATAATCATAAAAGGTCCATTGCTAAATGCTAATTCCAATTAAAAAAATAAAAAAATATTACGATTTAAAATTTTAATAAAAAATAAATATTAGGTTTGATTTTCATATAACTTGTTTTTAGTTATGAACTTTACGAATTTTATTTATAAATTTATATGTTTTGTTATTTTATTTTTTATTATTAAAGTATTTAACTTATTTACCCTTTAATATTTAACTTAATAATTAGTGCATAATTTTTCACTACTTAGATTACTCCATCTCAAATCAAAAGTGTTTAGATTATTTATTGATACTATAAAAAACGAGTAAATCATTTTATATAAAAAAAAATCTTCGTAGCTTATAAAAAATATTAAATTTAAAAGTTATTATTCATGAAGAGGATCAACTTACAAAAATTTTTTTTACACATTTTAATATCGATTTTAATAGTTTAACGAATGAGATTATTATTATTATTTTTTATTTTTCACTTGTTTCTTTTATTTTTTGGATCTATTAAAATTAATAATTAAAAAATATAAAAAATTTTTAGTTTTACATTGAGGTAAATTGATTAATTTTCATTATTCATATAGATTTTTTATTTTCAGATATAAAGTTTAAATGTTAAAACTTAAAAATTTTTATGATCCTTTTTTCTTTAAGATTCAAAGAATTAAAAAGTTATAAATAAAGATTAATTAAAAATAATTATATTTTAAGATATCATTTATTTATTCTAAAAGATATATTTAAAAAAATTCACATAACATTTCGTGCGTGTTTGCATATACGCATCTTTCAAAATTCATGGGGGACGGCCCCTTCGGTTTTCAGGTGGCACGGTCACTGGATACATCAATTGTTAACTCTAGCATTTTGAGTTGCCCAGTGGCTCCCTTGAAACTTCCATGTTAAGTATTCGACCAGACAATATCCTTAAACTCGCCTTTTGGGGAAGCTGAGAGTCACCTCCACTCTACAGTGAATAAGCATAAGGAGTATAAATAATACATTAATATTCACAAACTATTTAAATTTGATTCAAAAAAAAAACTCGAATTCGATTTAATTATTATCGAATTCGAGCTCAAATTCGAGTAATTCGACTTATCGATCGAGTTAAATTTAATTATTTTTATATCCGATTCGAATAATTCGCGAGCTTAATCGAATTTTTATATTTAAATATATTTTTATTATTTTAATTAATAAAATATTTTGAGTCATAGTTCGAGCTCGAATTCGAGCATAAATAATCGAACTTTTATCGAGTATACGAATAAAACTTATTTTTATATATTAATCGAGCTTAACGAGCGAGCTCGAGTAGCTCGAATTTAATCACGAATCGAGCTCGAATTTGAAAAATAAAATTTGATCAAGTTCGAATCGAGTATCGAATCCTTAATTGTGAGTTGAGCTCGTACTCAAATTTTTCACTATATCGATTCGACTCGACTTGATTACACCTTTAAGCATAATTAAACTTGATTAGGCTCTTCTCTTGCCAACATTAATAATAATAATAATAAAGTTTAAGCTACAAAAAGATATTCTACCGGAAAAGGCATCTATAAGTTTATCCAATTTTGTAATGCTGTCACCTAATTTTATGACACTTCTAACGTTCTGATAATGTTCCCACAAACGAACTTTATCTTTTCGAATACCTTTGAATAGATTCACTCTTTAGCTTATTAACTTCTTTTAGATCATGACTCATCTTCTTTTTATAAAGAAAAAGATAGCATCTTACATTGAACCTAAATTTATTAAATATTATTTTTTTTAAAGATGATTTTATAAATTAATTGAATTATATTTTAAATTTAAGATTTCTCTATATTTATTACATAATGCTCCCTCTATCACATTTTTTTTTATCTATCTTTTATTTTTTTGGATGTCCTAAAATATATATTTTTTACTTTTTGACATTAAAAATCATGTAATTTGAAATTTATAAAAATAATAAAATTTAATAATAAATATATTAAAATCAAAACTTTTTTTTTTTTTATTTCATAACAATCAAATAACGCATAAACAATTTAGGATGAAGGGAATATTTATTAGTACTAAATTTGTTCATATCAAAACCGTTTTAGAATTCGTGATTGTTCAATAACCAAGTGGATTCCATAATTGAATTCTTTTTGTAATAAACCATTAGTGACGTTTCTCAACTCCCAAACGAATATCTCATTATTGGCAAATACTAACTAGGGAAGGCAAAAAATCCGAACCCGTCGGGCTTCGAGCCGACCCGACAGCTTAGGGTCGGTTTTTTTTTTTTTTTTTTTGAAAATTGGGTATCAATTCGGGTCGGGATCGAGTAGGGTAAAAAATTTTCGGGATCAGATTATAGGTAAACCTGACCTTATCCGACCCGATATATATAAAAAAATTATTTTTTTTAATTTTATATTTAATTATATATATTTAATTTTATATTTATATTTAAAATAATATTTTATTAATTTCGGATCGGGTTGAGTCGAATTTGATTTTATATAATATC
The DNA here is from genome assembly GCF_047325235.1 of Durio zibethinus. NCBI lineage: Eukaryota > Viridiplantae > Streptophyta > Magnoliopsida > Malvales > Malvaceae > Durio > Durio zibethinus. The sequence goes on from NC_143167.1 coordinate 2,640,284, forward strand.
GAATCGGATTGGATTCAGATATTAAAAATAAAAAAATTTATCAGATCGAATACGGATTCGAATATTATATATTTAAAATCAGGTCGGGTTCGAGACGATTAAAAACCCGTCCCGTCTCGACCCGTTGCTATCACTAATACTAACTACTTCCCGCAGCTAATGCCTAACGCACTAGTTAAGGTTAAGGTACGATATTGCAATCAAATGCAATAATTAGCTTTTAGTAACAAAAATATTAGGTTATGGTGGGATTTGAGTAGATATCCTAAAGTAAAGCCGTAGCATTCCTCTTTGTAGGAGCTTTTTTTTTTTTAATAAAATTATCCATATAAAAGAAGTTATAATTATAATTATTACAAAAAATCACATAATTAAATTATATAAATCAATCAATGAACTATCATATGATTGAACAAATTTAATATAAAATTAAATTAAACTCACATTTTAACCTAAAATTTTAAGGTTTTATTTTTTTTTCACCAAATCAAAGTATCGTGGACCCTTATATGAGTATTTAAAAATAAAAAATTCAATATTCTCAATATCTTTTCCTTATAAATCAGAAAAAAAATAATAGCAAAAAAAGTTTAAGACCAGAGCCTGTATTTAATCTATTATGGGCCACCAAAACTTTTCTTTTATGATGGGCCCACTGACTTTACTACACGTCATCACTATAGCACGAAAGGACTGTCAGACTATTGGTGACATACCAGTCCGACTAACCCCACAAAAGAAAAACAGTTTCATATTTGATATTCCCATGTCGACATAAATGGGGAAGAATACAGGGTGACGAAAACAACGGGCGAACGTATGCAAAACGCCACAAGCTATTTCATACAATAGAAATGTTCAACTAACCGTCACTGTCTTTGTCCCCGCTACAAAAAGTTAATCTAACGGTTCCTAATTTCCCAATCGGCCAAAAAAAAAAAAAAACCGTTGTTTAATCTTTAGCTTTTTCAACAAAGACCGACGTAGCTTCTTTTATATATATATATATATATATATATATATATATATATATGTTCCTTTTATTATGCCTTTCCTTTTTACAATAATTTAAAAATAATTTATTTTAAAAATTTTGTTTACCAATTATTTTATATTTGCATGATATTTATATTAATTCAATTTTTAAAAATAAAAAATTTAAATACATAATATATTTTTTGAATGGATTAAAGGGATAATAATAAATTAAAAATAAAAAATTTTGGTTTTTTTACACATAAAATATCATAATTTGAAAATAAATGAAAAAATTATAAACATTGATATTCAAATTTTAAATTTATTAAATACTATCTCTTAAAAATAATAATTATTATATTTACTAATTAATTAAATTTTAGTTTCGAAATTATTGGTTTTTAGTGGCTTGGTCGGAAGGTCTCCTAGCCCAAAGTTAAAGTTCATGTGGGGCAAAGTTTGTCCGAACAATTTTCGTCAGTAAAGATTTTATATGTGGGGGATGCTTTGTCCTAAATTGTCTGTTCTAGTCCTATTCAATTAAAAAAAAAAAAAAAAGAAAGTGAATTTTGATGGAACCACAAATCAAGCAAATACTATTGTCATGTCTCAATTTGTCTACATGTGCTTTCATCACTTTAGTATTTTCTGAATTTCCATTTGAATCATTCACAAGCACATAATATAATTTGTTAACAAGTATTTTTATTTAAATTAATTAAAGTTCATTAACTATATTATTTTTAATTGGGTTTGTGGTCCTAATTGTATAAATTGGTGAGATATTAAAGAAAATTAAAAAAAATAAATGAAATTTACCTATATTATTAATTTTTTCCCTTCTTCCCACCTTAGTATTTAGAAGAGTGCAGTTATTCACTTGGATCCAAATTGGTTGAGAGTTTTAAATTCAGTTCGTTGGAAATTAATTGCTTAGTACATACGAAGATGAGGTCTTATCCATTGTCTAAAGTAGTACACCCAAGGAGTACAAAGATATGAACAAGTGAAATATTTACTGACGATGTAACAAATAAGAAAATAATTAAATGATTCATATATCATTAGTTGAAAATTAAATTGAAGTTTTAAAGAAAAACATCAATGCTTTTGTTTGCCTCACATGGTGGGCCTGTCCAATTTTAGTTATAGTTAAGACTCGTGATTGAGTTAGTGTCGCAAATTAATTGGATGTAAATTTAATATGTAAATTGACAAATATTAAATTTTATTTAAAATAATCGAATTTAATATAACTATAAATTTTTTTTTATATCGTTTTTATTTAAATAATTAAATTTAAATTTTACTCGCATAATGGGTGTGCACGAGATTGATAACAATTCTCTAAATTTATTAATGAAAATTTCAAACTTTATTGATGGTAAATGAGATTATTTTTCATATATGCATGTTTTTATTTTATAATGATTTCAAAAAATATATGGAAACTCTCTAGATGAGTATTGACCATATAAGTTGGCTTAAGCTAGAATAAATCGAAGTCAATTTTATTATGTCATGGGACAAATTAATTTGTTAGGTAAGATTTACTAAGTTAAATAAATGTCAATAATTTATATATATATATATATATATATATATATATATATATATATAAGGATGGCATCGGGTTGGGTTCGGGTGGGTTTTGCTCGCCTCGAACCCGACTCGATTTTATGATTTATTAAATTCGAATCCGATCATACCCGATTTTTTTATACCGAATTCGACTCGATCCGATACAACGTAAATAGTACCAAATTCGATCAGAAATTAATAAAATATTATTTTTAAAATATAAAATATTATTTTTTAAATATAAATATTAAAAAATATAATTATATATATAATTAAATAATTAATTAAAAATAAATTTTTATATAATATCAGGTCGGGTCGAGTTTTATGCATATCCGAATCCGATCCGACCCCAACTATTCTCTAACTATACTCAATCCGACCTGATCCTAAATCCAAAATTCAAAAAAAAAAAAACTCAATCTCATAAGATCGGATCAAACTGAAATTCGTCGAGA